>NC_089512.1:2372764-2490264 GCF_036850995.1 Saccopteryx leptura | reverse complement strand
GCCTGGGGCAGAGGCCAAGGAGCCATCCCCAGCGCCCGGGCCATCTTTGCTCCAATGGAGCCTTGGCTGCGGAAGGGGAAGAGAGAGACAGAGAGGAAGGAGAGGGGGAGGGGTGGAGAAACAGATGGGCACTTCTCCTGTGTGCCCTGGCCGGGAATCAAACCCGGGACTTCCGCACGTCAGGCTGACGCTCTACCACTGAGCCAACCGGCCAGGGCATTTTTAATAAGTCTTGGGATGGCAAGTTTGGCTGAAACAATCCCCTATAGGACGTAAGAATATTAATTAGCTGATTAATTAGATGCCTCCCTGAGACACCACGCCAGGGCTGTTGCCCGTGCAACGGGTTTTATCTGCCCAGAGTTTCGGTCCGCCGAGCTCATCAGCGGGAGGTGTGGTACCACTGGTGGAGGACGGCGAGAGCCAGGCTCGCCCGAAGGTGACTTGTTTTTACGCCTTGTGCCCAGGACGCGGAAAGCTCTGACTGCTGTCACTGTGGTCGCGGGGCAGCTGTGCTTAGGAGGCAGTCACCAGCTCCGAGGTCCTGCTCCGTGCCACGCGGGCCTGCGGGCAAGGCCCTCCGAAGCCTCGGCTGCGTCCTCTACACAGCGTGGTGGTGATGACCTCTGTTTCCGGTTATCTCCAGGGGTCACCGTGAAGGCAGCCGTGCGAGGAGTGGCTGTGACTACCGGACATCGCGCACTGAATGCGCACTGTGCGTGGGAGGCTGTGACGCTGCTGCAGTGTCATCGTGTCCCTGACTCCCCAGACCAGACCAGCCTGCAGGGCGGTTCACGTCCCTGCCGAGTCAGCCTGTAAACCGGCTCTCTCTCTCTCGGTGGCTGAACGCCGAGATGCTGATGTGGGCCTGGGGACAACCCCTCCCCGCCCCGAGCCGCTCTCTGTCATGCTGACGCAGACGTCCACGCTGCTTTCATTCTGAGATGACACCATTTCAGGACGTCCCCAAACCTTGAGAAGAGAGATCTGGAGAGCTGCCCTCCCTCCGCTCTTAAATGCCTCAGTCCAGAGGTGACCCGGGGCGCCCACTGGGTATCAGCTGGCTGGCCTCGCCGCAGGGGCAAGGGCGGAGGACATGTGGGGGCACCGTCAGCCCACGGGCCACCGCAGACGGCGTGACTTCCCCCATGTGCAGATGAGGGACCCACGGGTCAGCGGTGTCAGCTGAGCTCGCCGGGCCACAGGGCCCTTGGTGGCCACGCCCTAGTCTCATGCTGTCTGTCTGACTTGGGGTCTTTTTCTCAACCGAGATCTTCATTAATCTTTACTGATGTGTCGATGATTTATTACTTCCGACTCGTGAATCACAACGGGCCACCAAAGGCCTGCCTTTGCAGTCCTCCTCAGTGAAGGACCTCTCCTGAGGAGAAAAGGTTGACTCCTCCCTTTCTTTAAGGTCGTGAAGAAAAAGGGCCTACTGTTGTATCTCATCCACGTGGGAGATGCTTATTCAAATCACGAGACCCTGTTGTAACGGCTTAATTATTTGAAATGAGAAAACGTCAGCGAACGTTTTGAAATAAACTGGGCATTTTGGTCAAGCACGTGCATATTGTTCGAAGTAAAAGGAATCCACGCTCGTCTTCCACGCGTGTCTAAAAACACTGAAACATTAGGAAAGAAACCCACGTTTTGGGCGCGTCTGCACCAACATTTCAAATAGCAGAAATCCCACAGATTGGTTAAAATATTTCCTTCAGTGTGTTTCAGGAAAGCGTGTATCAGAAAAAAACGGTCAAGAAGGTCTCCTGTTATTAGAACGGCAAAATAAATCAACAACAGACATCCCCGTGTAATTAAACTCGGAGCTGGAACAGCGGATGAGTCCTCCGCGGCCACAGCTGAGACATGTGCCGTGCGCCCAGAACGCAGCATATGGCTGTGTGGCGGGGTGGTGCGTCTGGTAAATGTTTGTTGTCCGTCTTTGCCCTCTTACTGGGGGCTCTTCAGAACCTGCGTGAACTGTGGGATGAAGCCAACAGCCTGTCATCGGAAAAACGGACTCTGATGGTGTGAGCTTTCCAGAGAGCCGCGGGCAATAACACTGTGTGCCGGGGCTAAGAATGCTGATTTGATGGGTTATCTCCAGGAGTAGCGTGGGATTCTGGAGAAAGAAAAAAAAAAGAAGCAAGCCATTCAGAGAAAAGTGCTTTCACTGTGACCCCTGCTGACGTCGTTTACGGAACGGCAGTCTCCCTCGTCTTGCGCGGACTGTCTTCCAGAACCACCATCTCTGTTCCTCTTGGCGAGGATGGGGACACCCCCAGGCCTTCGTTCAACGTGATGCTTTAGATAAAATCCACTCTTCTCTTTGTTTGTTTGTTTTTTAATAATCTAATTAAAAGAAAGGAAAACACCTGGTGTGCTCAGAAGCGACACGGTTTATGTACAGAGCTGCACTGCGGAAGGAAGCAGGTCCACGCAGGGGCAGCCGGGGGAGGGGCAGCGTTGAAGGTGTGAGCACGTCTTCAGCTCTCAGCTCTCAGTGTTCGACACAGAAAGAAGTGACTGGTCACACACAGGGGACCCAGGTCTCTGCTGAGCCCCCTCGGGGTCCCCAGGTCTCTGCTGAGCCCCCTCGGGGTCCCCAGGCTCTGGGCTGAGAGCTTTGCCCACGTGGACCCATCTGGTCCCCACGGCCTCTGAGACGGGCGCTGCTAACAGTGTCTCCGGTTTACAGACCAAAAGCCCGTTGCTTTAAACTGTGAACCGAGTTGGCAGACTCACGCAGCTCAGCTGGGACCGGGCTCAGCCTGGTCCCCCGGCTCCGTGATATCAGAACCCATTGTCCCCTCGACCCCCCGGGGCTCCCGCTGGTTCCTGAGCTGCGGCTTCCCAGCCACAGTCGGGCCGGCGGCTGGAGTCAGGGGCAGGAAGGAGTGTCCCGTTAGACCCGCAGCGTGGTCAGCGGAGGGGTTGGGAACGGTGGACGTCAGGATGGTTAGCCGCGGTCAACCCGGCCCGCGGGGGCGCAGGGAAGGCACCTGTTCTCCGCTTTCACGGAAGAGGCATTATCAGCGCGATCCCGTCTCTCCAAGGAAGAGGTTAGAGAAGAATGACCGGAAGGCAAGGCCACTCCCCTAACGAGCCCCCCAAAAAACACTGTGCGTCCTTCTTAAGGTGGGGGTCTTGGTTCCCACTCACGAGGGGCACACTTCTCACATGACTGCTTGATGTCACGCGAAACGTGTGAAGAACGCCGTGAAGGCTCTTGTCGGCAGCGCGGGCCGCTGTGTCCTGTCCCAGTCCCTGCGCAAATTTCCACGTCAGGACGAGGGTTGTTCTGTGGGATTTATTTCCAGGAAGGGCCTCTTCTCCCCTAAGAGACCGGATGCCTCGTCCCAGGAACGTGCTTTATGCTTAACCCACGAATGCCCTCTGAAAGCCATCGCCAGCGTCTGCCGGGGCCACGTGCTTCCCCTCTTCCCTGCCCCCGCCCCAGAGCACAGCCGGACCTGTTTCCCAGCCTCCCTGGCAGCCACACAACCAGTTCTAACTGATGAAAAGCAGGTTGAAGTAACGTGTGCGACGCTCAGGCCTGGCCGCGCCCCTTCCCAAACGGCCTGCTGATGGGGGGCCTAGGGTCACCGTGGGGGGTGTACTGAAGGGATCGGGGGGCCCCTTTCCATCACTCCTTCCCCTCCCCAGCCGACAGCTACACCTCACACGGACAGTGAAGAAACTTCTAAGGCACAAAGCGCCTGACGCTCCGAGTTCACCAGCCACAGCGGCCACTGAAGAAACCGTCACAGACACGGGGCGCTCCTTCCTGTTTTCCCTTCTATTTCGTCTTCATGGAGGTAAGAGGTTGGGTGTGTTTTTGTCACAAGAATGATGGCGGACTGAGTTCTGCCTCACTTGGACACTCAGGAGCCCCGGGGTGACGGAGGCTGGGCCGTCGGCAAACCATCCGTCCAAGGTGGCTCCTTGTCTGGTAGCAGTCACCGGGCAGCGAGGACACGCTGGTGGCCGAGACAAGGAGGACGGAGATGCCAGCTAGCCGCTGGCAGGCCGTCCGCCAGCCTGTGGTGAACCGTGGAGAGACGGCGTGCACGCAGAGCCCGTGGGCCCGGGGAAAGGGGCGGAAGTCAGGGTCACCGGTGGGTCTCCACGCCACGGGCGGAGCCAAGCACGGCGTTAGGGGAAGGAGGCCCCATGGAACCACAACGCGCTGTTTTCCACAAAGAAAAGAAAAGAAAGGAAAAGAAAGAAAGGAAAAGAAGTGGACATTTCCAGAAGCGCGGAGGTCCTGCCAGATGGGGAATCGCTGATTGGAAAAGGAGCGGCCAGACAAGGAGCGAGATGGGAAAAGCCCCGAGTGACAGAGGGTGGCTTGGACGCAGCGACGGCCCCCAGTGACAGGGTTCCCCACTCCAACCTGAGGCTGACCGCCCCATATGGCCGGCGTTGACCGTAAGAGAAAGCAGCATGCGGCGGGCGGAGGAGGGAGACTCTGTTTCAGAAACAACCTTGTTTGGCGACGAGAACGTGGAGGAAAGTCCGTCAGCTCCCTGGGGAGACTCAGAAGGTGCTGTGTTTCCCAGACCCCACACGGACTGAAACACAGCGAGTCTGGCTTGTTCGGGGTTCAGGGGAGCAGAGGGCACACCTGGCAGCTGGACCGTCTGCGAGAAGAACGTCTCAGTGCCCACTTCGGGAGTGGCTGAGGGTCCCAGTCGAGGCGAGAAACCAACCCGGGGAAGAGTCCAAGGTTCCAGAAGACAGTGCCAATCAGCCTGGTTCCCGCGGCAGCAAAACAAGGACGCCACTGAGAAGTGGTCCCCGCTGCCCGGACGGAGGCGTCCAGCATCAGACACATACGACTCTCTGCGACCCTCCGTATTCAGGGCTAGTGACAGCCATGTGTCACACACTCTTCCCTGAACTGAGGGGATCCCGTTCCTGCTTCTCCATTTAACACGTGTGTGTGTGCGTGTGTGAGCGTGAGTGTGTGTGTGAGCGTGAGTGTGTGTGTGTGTGTGAGTGTGAGTGTGAGTGTGAGAGTGTGAGTGTGCGTGTGAGAGCATGAGTGTGAGAGTGTGAGTGTGTGTGTGTGAGTGTGTGTGTGTATGTGTGTGAGCATGAGTGTGTGTGTGAGAGCGTGAGTGTGTGTGTGTGTGAGAGAGAGCATGAGTGTGTGTGTGTGTGAGAGAGAGCATGAGTGTGTGTGTGTGTGAGCATGAGTGTGAGAGTGTGTGCGTGAGTGTGTGTGTGTGAGAGAGAGCGTGAGTGTGTGTGTGTGAGCGTGAGTGTGAGTGTGCGTGAGTGTGTGTGTGTGAGAGAGAGCGTGAGTGTGTGTGTGTGTGTGTGTGAGCATGAGTGTGAGAGTGTGTGCGTGAGTGTGTGTGTGTGTGAGTGTGAGTGTGAGTGTGTGTGTGTGTGTGAGTGTGTGTGTGTGCTAAGCCAGTGCAGTGATCCTTGGCCCTTGTCCTCCTAGGTGCTGACCCCTGAAGGGTCACACCGGACCCTTGTGGAGACGGGGTGCTTCCCCATGGACCTCAGACCCTGGGCTTCCCGCAGGAGCTGGTGCAGCGTGGGCAGGCGGTGGACACGTCCTATGTATGGGGTAGACAGCAAACCAGGTCTTGATGGCCGGCTGGGGGAACCCTGCCGAGACTGGCGGGCCCCCACCTCCACTGACCAACCCGTCCCATTCTCTTTCCCTCTCGGACATGTCGGACCCTCTGCCCTGACCTCAGGTGCACTGCGCTGTGGCCGAGTTTATGCCAAAGCAATGCCAGCCAGGGCAACAGGACTCACTCCCAGTCCAGCCGGTAAAAGCTTGTTCAATCCTGTTCACACTGCAACCGGCTGGAATGTGTGCAGGGAGGAGAAGCTTCCAGCCTGGACCCTCAACGGCCTGGTGTGCTGCCCGCTCCTGCCCAAGAGGCCTCTACGAAGACAGAAGCTGACCTCTTCCCTGTCTGAACCCTGGGACCCAGTGGCCAGTTAGAAGAGCCACCCGCGTTATCTGGCTCCATTCCCTTATTTCAAAACTGTCAATGATACAGTTTACAATTTCTTGGATGGATGTTAACTTAAATCCATTCAACAGAGAGGGCCAGAGTAGATGTAATAGGCCGTCGGAATTAAACTGATGGCTGCACATTCATGAAAGCCAGGAGATAAACAGTCTAATTGAATCCCATGACCTCAGGAAACCCAGTTCTTGTGACTATATGGGGACTGAAAAGAGTTAGAAGGGGTCAGTGTTACAATGTAGCTATCTAGTTTGGGAAATCATCTGTTTTCTTTTCTTTTGTATTTTTTCCATAGCGAGAAGGGGGGAGGCAGCCAGACAGACTCCCGCATGCACCTGACCGGGATCTACCCGGCATGCCCACCAGGGGGTGATGCTCTGCCCATCTGGGGCCGTTGCTCCGTTGCAACCAGAGCCATTCTAGCGCCTGAGGCAGAGGCCATGGAGCCATCCTCAGTGTCCTGGACAACTTTGCTCCAATGTAGCCTTGGCTGCAGGAGGGGAAGAGAGAGACAGAGAGGAAGGAGAGGGGGAGGGGTGGAGAAGCAGATGGGCGCCTCTCCTGTGTGCCCTGGCCGGGAATCGAACCCGGGGCTTCCACATGCCGGGCTGATGCTCTACCACTGAGCCAACTGGCCAGGGCCTTCATTGTTTTTTTTTTTTTTTTTTTTTTTTTTTGTGGGAGAGACAGAGAGAGTCAGAGAGAGGGACAGATAGGGACAGACACACAGGAAGGGAAAGAGATGAGAAACATCAGTTCTTTGTTGCAGTTCCTTAGTTGTTCATTGATTGATTTCTCATATGTGCCTTGATGGGGCGGGGGGGCTACAGCAGACCGAGTGACCCCTTGCTGGAGCCAGCAACCTTGGGCTCAAGCTGGTGAGCTTTGCTCAAACTAGATGAGCCCACGCTCAAGCAGCCCCTTACGTCTCCTCCTTTGACTCTAAAAGAGGCTGGAAAGCTGCCCTTGTCTGGAGCACTTTCTCAATCCGTGGAGATTTCGGTTCCCAGTAACTGTCGCCCGTTTGGCTCAGACACACTCATAAAAACCCTCTGCGGGTCCGCAGGCTTCTGAGGTTGGGAGGAGGCTTTGCGCCGGGCGTCGGCGCTCACAAAACTTTGTCTTCACTTGTGGATATTCCACGGGCAGCTGGTGGCTGAGTGGGTGTTGCCGAGATGCCAGCGGGCACCCCAGTGCCGGGGCCAGGGTGTGAGCAGGGCCCGCCCCGAGCCTCTGCGATGCCACCCGCTGCCCGGCCCTGCCCACGAGGGCCCCTGAGCCCCTCACGCCTCACTCTGCTGCCGTCGCTGCGCCGTCCCCACGCACATACCGCCCTCCCATCTCCGCGGCTGTTTCATCTCGTTCCCTCAACTTGCTGCCGATTCACCCGTGTTGTGGGGGATCCTCTCCCACCTGTACCTGACATGAGCCACACAGCACCCACACGGCGTCAGACCGGAGCAATGCCCTCTGGGCGGACCTGACCTGTGTCCTCAGACCCCGCCCCCTGTCTGACATACAGCGTGAATTAGGGACAGTGGGGACAACAACTGCCGTCAGAGGAGGAGCCGGGCTGGAACTTCTGCTGCATCTACTCGGCTGCGGCCCCGGCAGCGTTCTTGAGCGTCTACTGCTGGTGTCACTGTTCCCAGACTGGGGGTTCCCATAGCACCTCGAAGCAGACCCTCTGGGCGGCCATCCCCCTCCTAATGCGGCTGCTTCTGCAGAGGGGGGGGTTCCCCGCAAGGCGTGTGCTCCTGCATGAGGACGTGATGGACCCCCCGTCTCCACCCCGAGCACGTCCCAGACACTGCTGTTCCGTGCACTGGTCTCCTGGCTTTGTCAGCCGGCACTCTCTCTCTCTCTCTCTCTCTCTCTCTCACACACACACACACACCCCTACCCACTCACCCGCTCACCTATCTACATCTTTCTCTCTATCCAGCATCACCTACCTATGTGTGTCCCCTTGTCTCCCTGTATGTTGTTATCAAAATCCTTTGCTATCAAACAGCCACTGAGAAGACATCCTTGTCTCCTCCGCCCTGTATTCCTCAGAGAGTAACACTCCGAGTCGGCTCCAAACTTCCAGTCACTCTGAAGTCCAGCCATCATCTCGGTGACAGCCGTGACATTTGGGAGAGCTGTGCTCTCTTCGACTGGACTGATAAACCCATCTTAAAAATGTCCTGTGCTGACATCCGACAGCTCAGCCATCCAGTGTTTCCTGCAACCCTGAGGAACGCGGATTTTGGATACAAAGTCAACTCTGTATCAAGGGTTTGACAGAGTAAAGGGAGGGGGTCCCCAAACTAGGAGGCTGGGGTCTTGGGGGGCGAGAGCAGCCGGTTGCGGGGAAGTCAGACCCGGGACTGTGCACCCCGGATTGAGTCTGCAGTCGCAGGTAAGACCCCGGCTCCTCTCTGCTCTGGACAAGTGACCTCATGCAGGTTACGGGACCAACTGGGGTCTCCGTCTCCTAGCTCTCACGGGCGCTGAAGCCGAAGGAGTCAACGAAATGGAAGCTACCCAGATGGCGTCTGAATTCATGTTGGCACCACTCTGACCACTGTCCCACATGTGCCCTCAATGCCACCAACCGTGGACAACTGGCCTGACGCGGCGGGGTCCCTGTTTCCTTCCGGACACACGAGGAGATCTGTCATGTGATCCTGAAGCCCGTTTCCTGTTCTTACACGTTATTGTTCCTGCTGGCAGAGCTGAGGCCATCACGTCTGGTTGGTCCCCATGCTGGTGGTCCGCACGTCTCCTGGCAGAGCGGAGGCATCACGTCTGGTTGGTCCCCACGCTGGTGGTCTGCACGTCTCCTGGCAGAGCTGACGGCATCACGTCTGGTTGGTCCCCACGCTGGTGGTCTGCACGTCTCCTGGCAGAGCTGAGGCATCACGTCTGGTTGGTCCCCACGCTGGTGGTCTGCACGTCTCCTGGAGGCCATCACGTCTGGTTGGTCCCCACGCTGGTGGTCCGCACGTCTCCTGGCAGAGCGGAGGCATCACGTCTGGTTGGTCCCCACGCTGGTGGTCCGCACGTCTCCTGGCAGAGCTGAGGCATCACGTCTGCTTGGTCCCCACGCTGGTGGTCCGCACGTCTCCTGGAGGTCATCACGTCTGGTTGGTCCCCACGCTGGTGGTCTGCACGTCTCCTGGCAGAGTGGACGGCATCACGTCTGGTTGGTCCCCACGCTGGTGGTCCGCACGTCTCCTGGCAGAGCGGAGGCATCACGTCTGGTTGGTCCCCACGCTGGTGGTCTGCACGTCTCCTGGAGGCATCACGTCTGGTTGGTCCCCACGCTGGTGGTCCGCACGTCTCCTGGCAGAGCTGAGGCATCACGTCTGGTTGGTCCCCACGCTGGTGGTCCGCACGTCTCCTGGCAGAGCTGAGGCATCACGTCTGGTTGGTCCCCACGCTGGTGGTCTGCACGTCTCCTGGCAGAGCTGAGGCATCACGTCTGGTTGGTCCCCACGCTGGTGGTCTGCACGTCTCCTGGCAGAGTGGACGGCATCACGTCTGGTTGGTCCCCACGCTGGTGGTCTGCACGTCTCCTGGCAGAGCGGAGGCATCACGTCTGGTTGGTCCCCACGCTGGTGGTCCGCACGTCTTCGGGACAGGGCTTCAGTGGTTCAGGCTCAGTTCCACAGCAGACGGCTCTCCGGAACGCAGCCTGGCCCCTGCACCACACGGAGCCTCGTGGACGACCCGTCTGTGGGCGGGAAAGCGGTGGTGTTCTTCAGATTCAGGGAGTCTGCCGTCCGTCACTGAGACAACCAGCATTGAAGGTGACGGTCCCCTCTCCCTGGCTTATTCCCGGAACTGCCGACGACCCTGGCCGACTGCACACACACGTCACGAGGAGCAGGTGCTGACGAAGGCCGTGTTCTACCCACGGCGGGTCCTGGCTCACGACTGAGTGTGGACAGACACGGAGGCGGGGCTGAGAGGAGAGCGGAGCGTGGCCACGTACAGCACTCCTGGGAACACTCGCCGCTCAGGAACCGAGTCTGTTCACATCACCACGATGGGCAGAAAAAGCCACTGCGGTCGTTCAAACAACGCAACCCATCAATACGCTGGAAGCTGCACAGAACGGTGAAACGAGGAAACAACGGGACCGTCAGAAAAAAAGCTGAACCAAACACAGGTCTGTGTCGTCATCTGTTAAAATAAAGGGGTTCCTCCAACAACAGGTGTCGGGAGGATGTGGGGGGCGGGGACCCTTGTGCACTGTTGGTGGGAATGTCAATCAACGCAGTCGCTGTGACACTCAGACACTCTGGAGTTTCCTCAAAAACATCCAGACGAAACTATCACCTGACCCAGCGATTCCTCTTCCAGATATTTATCTGGAGAAATCCAAAACTCTAATTCAAAACAAAGAAAGAAGAGGCCCTGGCTGGTTGGCTCAGTGGTAGAGCATCAGCCTGGTGTGCAGGAATCCCGGGTTCCATTCCCGGCCAGGGCACACAGGAGAAGCACCCATCTGCTTCTCCATCCCTCCCCCTCTCCTTCCTCTCTGTCTCTCTCTTCCCCTCCCACAGCCGAGGCTCCATTGGAGCAAAGTTGGCACGGGCACTGAGGATGGCTCCATGGCCTCCACCTCAGGCGCTAGAGTGGCTCTGGTTGCAACAGAGCAACGCCCCAGATGGGCAGAGAATCACCCCCTGGTGGGCATGCTGGGTGGATCTGGTCGGGCGCATGTAGGAGTCTGTCTGACTGCCTCCCTGTTTCCAACTTCAGAAAAATACAAAAACAAAAACAAACAAAAAACAAAGAAAGAAGAACCCTCCCCCCCCATGTTCACTGCACCATCGTTTACAAGAGCCAAGAAATGGAAGGGACCCAGGTGCCCGCCCGTCAGCAGACACGTGAGTAAAAAAGTTGTGGTAGCCACGGACAACGAAATATTACTCGGCCATAAAAAAGAAAGACATCTTGCTAGGTGAGACACCACGGGGGCCCTAGAGGGCACTGTGCTGGGTGAGATGAGTCAGAGGAAGCCAGATACTGCAGCATTCACTGACACGTGGAATTAAAAGTAATTAAACACACAGAGCCAACACAGAGACGGGCTCCTGGACACAGAGAACAGGTCCATGGTTGCCAAGTGGGTGGGGCTGGGAGGGCGGGACAGGACTGGTGGAGGGACGGAGACGCATCCATCACCAGCTACAGACATCAGGCCCGGGGAACACGGTCGGCAGTGTCGTCCTAACTGCCCGTGCTGCCAGACGGTGCGGACGTGTGGGGTGATCATTTAACATTTAACAAGTGATATCAATGTCTAATCACCAGTGGCCCACCGGGAGCGAGTGCAAGATTGCATGTCCGCCGTCATGGAAACATAGAAATAAGATGAAAAGGAAGGGGTCGACTCAGAGGCCGTGGCTCCTGCGGCAGAACTCACGCTGCTCTGCTGTTCTCGTTTCCAAGGTTCCGTCAGAGTCCTTGATGGGCGTGTGGAAAACGCAGACCCCGGCCCCGAGTCCTTGCATTCCGGTGACGGTGATAACTAACGAGGCCTGGACACGCCTCGTCCGCCAGCACGTGCGGGAGGTGAGACGCAGGCCTGCCGCCATGCCCGCGGCACTGGTGTGACCACGCCCTCCGGCCACCTCGGTGTGCCACGCCGTCGTAAGTCTGTACACGCCACTCTGAGCACCTCTACCACCAAAGAATCGGGGCACAGGGGGCGTGCACACCGCTACAGACGGAGAGCCGGGTGTGAGTGCAGACCGCCGCCCGGAATCCTGTGCCCTGCCCACCACTTTCCCCAGCCCTTCACGCCACACCACCGTGTGCCACAACTGCTGACACGTGCCACCATCCTGTTTCCAACAGACTGGCATGTGGATCTGAAATTGCAGAAGCCCCTGATTTAACCTCTCTCCCTCTCTCTCTCTCTCTCTCTCTCTCCTTTTATTAGTAAGAGAGACAGAGAGGGACAGACAGAAAGAGAGAGAGATGAGAAGCATCAACTTGTAGTTGCAGCATCTTAGTTGTTCACTGATCGTTTTCTCACATGTGCCTTGATGGGAGGTCTCCAGCCAAGCCAGTGACCCCTTGCTCAAGCCAGCGACCTTGGGGTCATGTCTCTCTGATCCCGAGCTCAAGCCGGCGACCTCAGGGTTACAAACCTGGGTCCTCTGCGTCCCAGTCCGACTCTCTACGCACTGTGCCACTGCCCGGTCAGGCTGACGTGACCTCTCTCAGGCAGGGCTTCCTGCTCATGGCTCTGAGCTGACGACTGTCCACCTGGGCGCTGGACAGAGTCACAAGAGCAGCCTCCGTTTCCGTCCTGTGGAGCCACCAGGCCACCTCAAGTCCCACAGCTGTGAGGACGGTGAAGGCATCTCCTCTCGGTGTCCCAGCTCAGTGGCTCCAGGCTGGGACCGACTGGGACATGTCTCAGGTCAGACAGGGTCGGGCTGAGAGAGCAGGACCCAGGATGGACTTCAGTCCTATTTTCCGCCTCTGAGCGGGTGCCCTGTTCAGGATACAGCACACGCACCGCGCCCTGGGCCCCTGCGGGCGGTGACGGTGCTCAACGCCCCCACCCTCCGTCCTCCCGCAGAGCCCGATCCTGGAAGTTATTAGATAGAGCTGTACAAACAGAAAAAAAAGAGAAAAAAAAGGCAGGTAGGAAATAGGATGTCAGAGACACAAAAACACGCCTGACCGAGATTTCTGTCACGTGGACGTCAGCACACGAAGGGCGCGTGTGCGCAGGAAAAGGGAGCTCTGTCCTGTGCATAATTCATCTCTGTCAGGTGTCAGCGGGCCTGGCCTTTGTGCAAGAGCAATTTAATTAATGGGATGAGCGGCCCCGCGGTTGTTCTCGGTGGAAGCACAGCGACCGGGTGGCCGTCTGCGTGGCTGTTCCCTCCCCCGCCCGCCCCCGCCCGCCCCCGCCTCCAGCGGAACGTCCTCTTCAAATACCACTCATTGATCACTCCCTCATCAGGGAGTAAATAACGGAGAAAACCCTAAAACTTGCTGTGGATTTTAAGAGAAACCAAACGAAACATGCTGGACAGCGGCTGAGAGGGAAACCGGGGCGAGGTCCGTCTTCCCGGCGGAGGCCTGTCTGTCTGTGTGTCTGTCTGTCTGTCTGTCACACAGAGAGACCCCCCCTCAGAGCCGGAGGCAGTTTCTGCCGTGTTTGTGCCCCTGGACTGTCCTCAGCCCCCATCTGTCCGTTTCCTACGGGGCGGTCACAGCCAAAGAGAAAGCCGGCTTCCCGGGATCCGCAGGCAGGTGGGATGCAGAGTTCATGCAACGGGCATGACGGTGAATTCTCAGAGCATCTCGGATGGCCATTGGGCACCCGACATTTCCTTTAAATCTGTGTGCTGTTTGGATGACGGAGGATTTATTGACAGCAAGAAAATCTGGGCCCTGGCCGGTTGGCTTAGCGGTAGAGCGTCGGCCTGGCGTGCGGGGGACCCGGGTTCGATTCCCAGTCAGGGCACATAGGAGAAGTGCCCATTTGCTTCTCCACCCCCACCCCTCCTTCCTCTCTGTCTCTCTCTTCCCCTCCTGCAGCCAAGGCTCCATTGGAGCAAAGATGGCCCGGGCACTGGGGTTGGCTCCTTGGCCTCTGCCCCAGGTGCTAGAGTGGCTCTGGTCACGGCAGAGCGACGCCCCGGAGGGGCAGAGCATCGCCCCCTGGTGGGCGTGCCGGGTGAATCCCGGTCGGGCGCATGTGGGAGTCTGTCTGACTGTCTCTCCCCGTTTCCAGCTTCAGAAAAATACAAAAAAAAAAAAAAAAAGAAAATCTGAAATGGTCAGCGGTCATCTGAGTCGAGATCCTTAAGAGTATGTGTGTAGTCCCTGGCTGGTTGGCTCAGCAGTAGAGCATTGGCCCGGCTCAGAGCATTGGTCTGGAAGTCCCAGGTTCGATTCCCGGCCAGGGCACACAGGAGAAGCGCCCATCTGCTTCTCCACCCCTCCCCCTCTCCTTCCTCTCTGTCTCTCTCTTCCCCTCCCGCAGCCAAGGCTCCATTGGAGCAAAGTTTGTGCAGGCGCTGAGGATGGCTCTGTGGCCTCTGCCTCGGGCGCTAGAATGGCTCTGGTCATGACAGAGCGATGCCCTGGATGGGCAGAGCATCGCCCCCGGTGGGCATGCCGGGTGCATCCCGGTTGGGTGCATGCGGGAGTCTGTCTGACTGCCTCCCCGTTTCTCATTTCAGAAAAAAAGAAAAAAAAAAAAAAAAAGTGTGTGTGTTTGCTAACTGTAAGGCATAATTTTTTAGGTCATTACAAATCGCCGGGGGGGGGAGGTGTCCCAAATTCTTCTAATAAATCCCCAGGTTACAATTTAATCCCAGGAGACAGATGTCCAGTGTCCCCCCTGAAATACGGAGGTGCCCGTGCTGACGGGGTACACTGCAGGCAGTCAGTCGCACAGAATTCTACTACGTGTCAGCTCCGTTCCAGGCTGTGGAAAGTGATCGGACGTAGAAGATACATTTAAAAGGAGACACCGTTCTCTAAAACTCGGCGACGGCCACAATACCTTCGTTTGACTTTCTTATGTGAACATCGTGATGCGGAGTCACTCTTGGCAGGAGTCTGAGCAGCGTCCCTGGTTCCCCCGGACGTCTGCTGCCGATGACTCGTCTCCACACCCAGGGACAGTGCGGACCAGCCTGGAGAACTTACACGCCCCTGTCATCACGGGTGAGCGGGGAGACTCAGCGGACCCCCCGTCGCGAAGGCCGCAGGGGGCAGGGAGCCCACTCCCTGATCAGACACGCGTCACCGACCCCAGTTTCTGTACTGTCCTCCGGGCACCCTGCTCACGGCTGACACAGCACGAGCGAGGTCTGTCCTCCAGGGAGCATGTCCGTGCGGTGACATGCACGGAGCAGACTCCTCCACGTCTAACCCACGGGCAACTGAACGTCCGTATTAGTCAGAGGAGGTGAGGCTAGGATGACCCCCCAAATCCCGGTCATGTAATTCCACGTTTCACATCAATAGACTCACCCCGGGGCACGCCAGGAAGCCCTCTGCACCACGCGGCTGTGGCATCGGAACACACGTGACTTCTGAGGACACTGCGGGGTGGGGGGGGGCCACTGGTTGTGCCGTCTCAGCCCCAGCTGAGCATTAAACAGGTCAGTTCTCGTCAGCATCCGTTGGCGACACCGGATACGTGACCAGGGCGTCACTGTAAGGGGGGTTTGGGAGGTGCAGGAGCCCGTGTAGAACACGCAGTGAGCACAGTGGGGTTCTCATAACAAAATAGAAAGAAAAACAGTTACGTAAAAGGAAAACCACTGGCGCTGTGACCCCCGGAGGCTCGGTTCTGGGCACTACGTTCTCCCGGGGAGCCCGTGGGACTGACGGCACGCGTGGGGTGTGCTGACCGTCTCTGCACGCTGAGCGGAGCCACCAGCCACGAGTGCCTGTGAGCAGCGTGACTCCACGAGGCTGGCGGCTCCACCAGCACCCGGGGTCTGCAGGCAGCGGGGTCCTCCGGAGGGACACCGTTCGCCCCTCACCGGCCTCTCCTCCCTGCCGGCTGCTGCTCGGGCAGGTTGTCTGAGCTCCCCGAGACCAGCGCCCACACCTGTGCCCCCCCGAGTGTCGGCGCTCACAGGAGGGCAGCTTCCCGGCCCAGCACGAGGAGGAAACGGACCGTGTGTGCGCAGGACGGCGGCCGGCTGGCACTCAGTTCATGCGCCGTGGTCTGTGGGCACTTCACATAAGAACAGCCCAGGTGCTAGTCTGTCTATTCCGTTTCCTTCGAGGGCCTCCCCATCAGCGTCCCCGTGGCTAAAACAAACAGCCAGCGTTGACACTTGTGGGGGACTGACCACAAGTCTGGGCTCGGGGCCTCCGCAGCGAGAGGCCCAGTCCTGAAGTCAGTGGAGAATCGGGCAGGCGCTGCCCAGGGAAACTTGCGGACCGCCCTGAGATGCAAAGTCCAGGAGGCATCTCACACCCGCTGACAGCTCAGAACAGCCAGCTCACGCCTGGCGGCAAAGCTCGCTCGCAGACGGGGCTGGATGAGCCGTATTAAGGCAGTCTATTCAAGACGGTCTGCTATCGTCTGTTAGAGGCGGCCCACAAACTCCAGACAGACTCGTTTCCTTGTGCGAGAGCCCCGTTGAGCCCTGAGCCGAAATACAGGTGTGGGCACAAGTGAGTTAATAATAATAATAATAATAATAATAATATACAGTAATAGTAATACAAGAAAAACTGCTCCAAGTACTCACAACTCTAAGCCGACTTTGGCCCGCACCACAGATAATGTCCAATGCTTCCAACATTCTCCATTTTAAAGTGAACCAGCACCTGACCAGGCGGTGGCGCAGTGGATAGAGCGTCGAACCGGGATGCCGAGGACCCAGGTTCGAAACCCTGAGGTCGCCGGCTTGAGCGTGGGCTCATTAGGTTTGAGCAAAGCTCACCAGCTTGAGTTCAAGGTCACTGGCTTGAACAAGGGGTCACAGGCTCTGCTGGAGCCCCCCAGTCAAGGCACATATGAGAAAGCAATCAGTGAACAACTAAGGTGCCACAAGAAAGAATTGATGCTTCTCATCTCTCTCTCTTCCTGTCTGTCTGTCCCTATCTGTCCCTCTCTCTGTCTCTTTCTGTCACAAAAAATAAAGTGAACCAGCCAGCTTGACACAATGATGAGCACATGTATTCTCGTCAAGTAATCAACGCCCCCTCCCTGCTCACACTGTTTGTTGTCCAGAGCGGTCACCGTGACCAGCGCTGGGATGCCTTTCAGCCCCAGCTCCGCAGCCCGCTGTGGGAGCCGCCAGGTCCCCGGGGAAGCTCAGTCCCCATGCGGCCCCAGCTGCATTCACCTGACCGGGACTTCCCTCGGCAACGGAGATCCACTTGCGGATGGTTGAGACGCTTCTTTGGCAACAAGCTATAGAAGTTGAGGGCCCCTGGTTTGTGTATCTTAATCGTGTCTAACGAGCCGTCTCCCGGGACAAGCCGACATCGTGCACCCTGTCTGCGCCTGACCTCGAAGCCGCCCTGGGCAGCCGGAAGGGACCGCCCGGCTCGCTGGGCATCTGTGGGTGCAGCCATCAGCGACGGGGGCTGGGAAGGTGCTGCCCCAGTGTCGCGGGGGTGGGGTGGGGGGGCTACCAACTTGTTCACTTATTTACATGAGAAGAGCTGACACTCACCAAGCCAACATGATGCCAAACGCTAGGAATGCACCCCTCTCCGGTGAAAGTAAATTAGCATTTTATAGTCTTTGTAAACATCAGAAATTGAGTGCCTTCCTCTCTGACTAGTGGCACGCCAATTAATATTTATGGGCCGTGGGATATCACCGTCCATTACATCGGTCTTTATTCTTGAGTGCGCATCAGGAATGACAGCAAATAAACTTCCTTTCTCCCCCCGAACTACAGGACGTGCTCGTGTGGCCCAGGTTTGAAGATAAATGGAGTCCTGGGGTAGAGGCTCAGGGACGGGAGAGCCACGTGACAGGTCACCCGCTGTTGGATGCCGAGCGGGATGCGTGTAAGACACAGGACATCACTGGGGGTCAAGTGAGGGGCAGAAACGTCCACAGGAGACCGTCAGAGGGGCCGCTGCGCCCGCCGGTCAGACAGCGCCTGGGAAGGTAGGAGCCGCGATTCAAGCTGCTCAGATGAGAAGGTTGCTGCCGTCGGCTCTGCAGTGACCGCGGCAAAGTGTGTAATGGCGTCGACTGGAGTGACCCTCACCACACTGAGGGCAGGAGGGACGGGGGTGTCCCTCACCACACTGAGGGCAGGAGGAACGGGGAGTGACCCTCACCACACTGAGGGCAGGAGGGACGGGGACTGACCCTCACTGAGGGCAGGAGGGACAGGGACTGACCCTCACCACACTGAGGGCAGGAGGAATGGGGACTGACCCTCACCACACTGAGGGCAAGAGGAATGGGGACTGACCCTCACCACACTGAGGGCAGGAGGAATGGGGACTGACCCTCACCACACTGAGGGCAGGAGGAATGGGGACTGACCCTCACCACACCGAGGGCAGGAGGAATGGGGACTGACCCTCACCACACTGAGGGCAGGAGGGACGGGGACTGACCCTCACCACACTGAGGGCAGGAGGGACAGGGACTGACCCTCACCACACTGAGGGCAGGAGGGACGGGGACTGACCCTCACCACACTGAGGGCAGGAGGGACGGGGACTGACCCTCACCACACTGAGGGCAGGAGGGACGGGGGTGTCCCTCACCACACCGAGGGCAGGAGGGAGGGGGACTGACCCTCACCACACTGAGGACAGGGGGGACGGGGAGTGACCCTCACCACACTGAGGGCAGGAGGGACGGGGTTCAGTGTTCTAATGATCGATCAACATCACACCCCCAGTGGAGACTGCCCCCATGTGTCTTTGTGTGTGTGTGTGTGTGTGTGTGTGTGTGTGTGTGTGTGTGTGTATGTGAGGCAGATGGAGAGAGAGACAGGGACAGATAGGGACAGACAGGAAGGGAGAGAGATGAGAAGCATCAATTCTTTGTTGTGACACCTTAGTTGCTCATTGATTGCTTTCTCATATGTGCCTTGACCATGGGGCTACAGCAGACCGAGTGACCCCTTGCTCCAGCCAGCGGCCTTGGGTCCAAGCTGGTGAGCTTTGCTCAAACCAGATAAGCCCGCGCTCAAGCCGGCGACCTCGAGGTTTTGAACCTGGGTCCTCCGCATCCCAGTCCGATGCTCTATCCACTGTGCCACCGCCTGGTCAGGCCCCCACCATGTGTCTTAAAAATAAGAGTATCTTTTTGGTCGAAGCCCCCGACACAACCACAGATGCCAGGGAGCCCCTGGCGGTGGGATCCCCTTTTGCATGACCCAGGGATTGGATAGATGTGGTCAGTAAGTGTCCTGGACGAGGTCGAGCAGGGTAGAGGGGGTTCAGTGGTGATCCTGGCCCGCACGTTCTGTGGGCCGAAAAGCCAGATGAACAGCACGGAGGTGAGCAACACGCAACGTCAGCAGCGCAGGGAAGTCAGTCCTCAACGCCGGCGGAAAGGTCACTCTGAGACTGAGACTCTGTCCCGATCCAGTGGTCACTTCACACAGAAGCCCAGAGCCCCCATGGAGCACAGGGCGGGGGGACCAGACCGGGACAGCCGGGGGTGGGGGGGGGAGCAAGAGACGCAGACCAGGCTGACCCCGACTCAGCAGGACCACAGTGTCCCCGGGGACGTCAGTCCCCCACTGAGGACACTGAGCTCTGGGGGACCCACTCCCGTGGCCACTCTCAGCTGTAACGTGGTGTTTTTATATTATTTCTGTATCTTTCACCAAAAACTACACGGCCAAGTTTAATTCAAGAGTTTAGTTTACCCCAAGAAGAGAGTTACGGTCAAACCCGCGGTGTGTCTCCCTCTGCCCAGGGCTCTCCTGTTTCAGCAGTGGGCACAGGGGACGGGGCGGGGGGCCGGAGCTGGAGAGGCCTGAGTCTGAAAGGCACCAGCACCCCCCCTTTCTGTGCACTGTGCACCCCTTACGTGGGTGGGCTGCTTCTCCGTGCCGGGAGTCCCTGTCACCTGACACACAGACCACAGACGCTGGGCGCCTCCAGCACGGGGCCCCTGCAGCTGCACCGTCAGGGTCTGGGAGAGCGCGCAGAACCCCGGGACCACCTTGTCACGGTGACCCTCCCTGTTCCGGCAAAGCAGCGGACGCCACACTGTTCCCAGAGCCGACAGGCCCGAAGACGGAGGGTGGTGGGTGGTGGTGGGGCATCTGCTCTTCACACACACACACCCCCGCCACGGGGCCCTGCTGTTCACCGCGGACACGCCTGTCTTCTGCAGGCGTGCGCTGGGCTGCCTGCTGTGGTCGTCAGTACGTGTTCGTCAGAATCTTAGTTTTCACAAAATTCAAGTGTAAACCACGAGGTGACTCGGTGAAACACTTTGAACGTGTGGTATCGAACAACGACGTGATCCCGTGTCTTTGTGCCAAACCCCCGAGTCGGTTCGTTTTAGTTCTGATAGTCGTCACCTCTTACGCTGACCTCTCCACCCAGAGTCTGGAGCAGGAGGGAACTTGGGGACGGCCCAGGACACGTTAGTGACGCCCCTGCCGGTGAAGAGCCGGCCGCCCGCAGAGGGGACGTTCTCGGCGCGGGAGAACCGAAGTCGGAAGACCCAGTCAGCTCCCTGGCCACGTCCAGTGTCCCCACCGCCCCTCTGTCTCACTCTGCGTGGGCTTCCACACGGGCCTTGGCCCTGCACCGGGTGGAGTCGGGCTCAGCCACGTCCAGCGACCCCACCGCCCCGCTGTCTCACTCTGCATGGGCTTCCACACGGCCTCGGCCCTGCACCAGGTGGAGTCGGGGTCAGCCATGCGTCCAGCGACCCCACCGTCCCTCTGTCTCACTCTGCGTGGCTTCCACACGGCCTCGGCCCTGCACCGGGTGGAGTCGGGGTCAGCCATGCGTCCAGTGTCCCCACCGTCCCTCTGTCTCACTCTGCGTGGCTTCCACACGGCCTCGGCCCTGCACCGGGTGGAGTCGGGCTCAGCCATGCGTCCAGTGTCCCCACCGCCCCGCTGTCTCACTCTGCATGGGCTTCCACACGGCCTCGGCCCTGCACCAGGTGGAGTCGGGGTCAGCCATGCGTCCAGCTGTGGACTCCAGTTTCTGAGCGCCACACACACACACACACACACACACACACACACACACACACACGGCTCTCGCTCTCGGGAAGTCCCAGGTCACCGTCACGTCCTCGCCCCCACTTCTCACCTGCCCCACTGCCCGGGAATGCCCACGCCTCTTCCTCAGAGGAGTGTGGCTCATGGTCCCCACACAGCTCGAGTCCGCCTGAGGCTGGGGGCGGGGTATGGGCACTTACTCGGTCACAACCGCGTTTTGCTGATGGACAGGAAGACTGGCCGTGCCGTGTTGTGAGAAAGACCCATGGAATCCGTGTCCACTCCGGACACCCACGTCCCACGTGACCCACACCTGCGAACACGAGACCACCAGCAAAGCCCAACAGGGGAGGGTCTATGTGAGCAGGATGGGAATGCTGTCACCTTCCGGAACGGCTAAGCTGGAACTTCACAAAGCGTGGTGCCCACGCACCCCTTAATAAAGAGGGTACACACCCCACGCCACACTCGCGACATCGCAGGGGCGTCCACTGGCCCAGGACATCACGAGCGGCCTCATTGGCTGCACACCGGTCTAATTCCTGGCGTGGAAGGCAAAGGTGGGATCTGTTCGTGGCTAATTAGACACAAACGCCTGTTTATTTGTCAGTGTGAGCATGGGTTGATCTTTCTCACTTTTACTTTCATCAGGAGGCTGGCACCTAAGTCACCTTTGCACATTTTAGTGTGGGGACACACACTTAATTAAAACGGCACACGCACAAGTTACGGATATCCCACCCCCGCGATTCCGCCACGGTTTTGCGACGTGACGGGAAGTAGCCGTTTGATGCCTGTCTCTTTCCAAGCAGAAGCGAGGGTGCATTTTAATAGAGCAGGGGCCCGGAGCAGAACGGGTATGCCAATGGGGTGCTGTGGAGAGACACGCGGCTGTCACGGGCTCTCGGCGCAGCAAGGCCTTGGTCTGGGCGGAAGGGACTGTGACGCTGTGACGAGGGCTTCCAGGCCCCACGAGTACAAAGCCTCTGACCAGTCCCGTTCAGCGTGAAACTGTCTCTGACTCTCTTCCTGTCCTCCTGGACTTCCGTGGACTCATGAACCCAAGCGAGATCCAGGCGACTCTGGATTAATGCAAAGTGTAGACGCTCCCACAGGGTGGAAGGTTCTTTCCTCTCGGTGTTAAGATTTACTGTGTTGTGGGTTTTTTTTTTTAATTTTTTTAAGCACTTTATTAATTTTTCAGAGAGAGAGAGGAATAGAGGAAGAGAGAGTGAGAGAAGGGGGAGGAACAGGAAGCATCAACTCCCATATGTGCCCTGACCAGGCAAGCCCAGGGTTTCGAACCGGCGACCTCAGTGTTCCAGGTCGACGCCTTATCCACTGCGCCACCACAGGTCAGGCCTGTGTTGTGTTTTTGTTTTTTGGGTTTTTTTAAGCAAGAACAAGCTCCTAAGTGCAGCTGATAAACTTGCCCCGCAGCTCAGGGAGTCAGAGGCAGCCGTGCGGCAGGAGGACCCTGCGTCCCGAGTCACGTCTCTGATACGGACACGACGACTGCAGGTCTCACAGCAACCTCCACCTCTTCCCGAGGCTGGTTACCCCGGAGACGGCCAGGCCTGCGTCGTGTCTAACGTGCCGGCGTTGCCAGGGAGAACAGGCCCCCTTCTCATTTCATTCTGTATCGTTTTCTTTTAGGATTTCCCCCAACGCCATTTCCCGTCTCTGCGGAGTGCGGGCGGACGGCCACCACAAAGTCCGTGTCACCCTTTATTTACACATGGTTTCCTTTGCAGGACAGCCACCGCCCCCGTGGTCACACCCCGTGTCTGATGAGTGAACTGCTGTGTGGCTGTGAGGAGGTGACGGTGGGGGGAAGAGCTCGGATCGGTCCGAGGCGGGGACGTCTTCAGGGGACCCTGCCCGCCGTGCACGGAGAGCCCACCCGGCCGCGGGCTGAGCTGACACAGCGCTCATTCCTGTCCCTGCTCAGCAGCAATTCACTCAGCGTCTATTTCATCCAGGACCTGCTTGGGGCCGGACACACAGAAGTCTGTGAGCTCTGGTCCCCGCCTCCCCGTGCCACGAGCGGAGGGGAAGGAGACACGTAAGGGAGGTAATCAGTCCCCCTGGTGCTCACAGGTTTCCCAGCTGTTGTTGGGACTCACAGGGGAGGCGGGTGGGACAGGGGACATGCATCATCCCGGGTGGACTGTCATCGCCGCTAAGTTCTGAGATCGTGACCTCTCTGGACGGGCAGAGCCAGTCAGAGAGGGGCCGGGGGAGAAGGCGGCACTAAGCACAGCAGGTGGACGGATCTGGGCTGGACCCTGGCTGTGCCACTCAGGGGCGACGGACTAAAAATTGCTGACCGTCCATTTTCTGTGGATATGAAAAGATAAGAGCGTACCTATGTGTTAGAGACGGTGCGAGAATTCAAGGGGGACCCACCCAAGATCATTCTCGTAAACTCTGTAGCAGCATACCTGGCATGTCTGCTTCATTAGCGTATACTGTTGCTGTCACCGTTGTTACAACATTACAATGTTCCAGAGATGAAGGCACCATACTTGGGAAACAAGTTAACTAAAGACAATCTCTGAGGTTGCTGAGCAGAGCGTGCCGGGCCGGTGAGCAGAGCAGGGGGAGGAGGAAGTGCAGAAAAACGTAAGCGATCCCTACTCACAAGAGGTGTGGGAGGGAGGGAATTACATCCACCTGCAGGGACTTGGCGCACACATCCATTCTCGGACCAGCAGAGAAGATGAAAGAGATGGCAAACAAACTGGGCCCCGTGAAAAGTCCTATAAATTTGCCGAGCTCCAGAAGTGGGACCCTATGTGCCCCCCTCCACCTAACAGGCGCTCTGAGGAGAGCTGGAAAGCAGAGTGCCTGTGATCTATACGCGCAGAGAGGTAGCCAGCACAGGCAGACCAGCGCAGGCAGACCAGCGCACGCAGACCAGCGCACGCAGACCAGCGCAGGCAGACCAGCGCAGGCAGAACAGCGCACGCAGACCAGCGCAGGCAGACCAGCGCAGGCAGACCAGCGCACGCAGACCAGCGCAGGCAGACCAGCGCACGCAGACCAGCGCACGCAGACCAGCGCAGGCAGACCAGCGCAGGCAGACCAGCGCAGAGAGGTAACCAGCGCAGGCAGACCAGCGCACGCAGACCAGCGCACGCAGACCAGCGCAGGCAGACCAGCGCAGGCAGACCAGCGCACGCAGACCAGCGCAGGCAGACCAGCGCACGCAGAACAGCGCACGCAGACCAGCGCAGGCAGACCAGCGCAGGCAGACCAGCGCACGCAGACCAGCGCACGCAGACCAGCGCAGAACGGCCATCGCACGCAGACCAGCGCAGGCAGACCAGCGCAGGCAGACCAGCGCACGCAGAACAGCGCACGCAGACCAGCGCATGCAGACCAGCGCAGAACGGCCATCGCACGCAGACCAGCTCAGGCAGACCAGCGCACGCAGACCAGCGCAGGCAGACCAGCGCAGAGAGGTACCGAGCGCAGGCAGACCAGCGCAGGCAGACCAGCGCAGGCAGACCAGCGCACGCAGACCAGCGCAGGCAGACCAGCGCAGGCAGACCAGCGCACGCAGACCAGCGCACGCAGACCAGCGCAGGCAGAACAGCGCAGAGAGGTAACCAGCGCAGGCAGACCAGCGCAGGCAGACCAGCGCAGGCAGACCAGCGCAGAGAGGTACCGAGCGCAGGCAGACCAGCGCAGGCAGACCAGCGCAGGCAGACCAGCGCAGGCAGACCAGCGCAGAACAGCGCAGGCAGAACAGCGCAGGCAGACCAGCGCACGCAGACCAGCGCAGGCAGACCAGCGCACGCAGACCAGCGCAGGCAGACCAGCGCAGGCAGACCAGCGCACGCAGACCAGCGCAGAACGGCCATCGCGCCTGAGTTATTGGCTCTGTTCAGTCAATGGAGTGGGGCAGCGAAGGTTCCAAAAGATAGATTTCAGACGGCGGCTATGAAAGTGTAACTGAGGGGAGAGGGAATGTCTCAGAAACCGGAACGTGACAAGTTTCTGGAGGTGATGGATGACGTGTCCTGTATCTAATGGGCTCCGTTTGGTGTTTCAGCGCGAGGACCTCTGAAACAGGGCTATCCACCGAGCGTGTGCTGTGTCCGACGTGCTGGGTGGGGCGCGTCTGTGGTTAGGCCCAGTCGGCCTCCCTCCCCCCCTGAAGGGGCAGCTCCGTGGTCCCCGCCTCCCCTCGCTGTCCTGCAGTGTCCATGGGGCTGACCAGCTCCCCGCCTCCTCGGACGCTCACGAGAACCGATCTTAGCTTGCCCTAGTCCTAACTCGCTGTCCCAGTCTGGGAATAAGATGTGATCCTGTTCCTCTTGCTGGGATTTTTGGGAAACAGGTTTTCTATCTATTGGGGTTGTTAAGCTGGTTGAATGCAGACCTCCCCTTTCAGGGTGTGTACCGTAGGGGAAAAAGCCTTGTGGAGAATGAAATCAAAACTTAAGTTGTCTGCAACCGAAGTCTCTGGACTAACGAATAACAGTGTATTAATCTCCAAACCATGCAGAGCCCTTGCTGTTGTCGCTGCTCCAACCACCTGCCTTTTCTGGAGCCTCACGATCAGTCACTTCAAGTAGACCCTCATCATCTCTAGCAAACCGGAACATCTTACTTATTTGACTTTTTTTTTTCTGAAGTTGGAAACGGAAGGCAGACAGACAGACTCCCGCATGCACCCCACCAAGATCCACCCGGCATGCCCACCAGGGGGCGATGCTCTGCCCATCTGGGGTGTTGCTCTGTTGCAACCAGAGCCATTCTAGAGCCTGAGGCAGAGGCCATCCTCAGCGCCCGGGCCAACGTTGCTCCAATGGAGCCTTAGCTGCAGGAGGGGAAGAAAGAGACAGAGAGGAAGGAGAGGGGGAGGGGTGGAGAAGCAGACGGGCACCTCTCCTGTGTGACCTGGCTGGGAATTGAATCTGGGACTTCCACATGCCGGGCCGATGCTCTACCACTGAGCCAAAAGGCCAGGGCTTACTTACTTGGCTTTTGACAAAAACAATTCTTTGACATGGTGAACCCGATGCTAAGTCTTGCAAAAGTTCAGAGCGTCAGATTTTTTTTTTTTTTTTAAAACTTCTACATGTTAGAGATACTTTTATTGACATTTTCCCCGGGATACTGAGTGATGTATTTTAATCATCTTCTGTGTGTACAATCACGCCTGGAACGCAACCGTATCGGAGGTGCAGCACACAGAGGCCTCCTGGCTTTCCTATAGGTTGTACTCGAAACAAATCAATGTGGTCAAGCGACAGCATCTTCCCGACTTAACATGAACACAAGTTATAGTAGGAAGACTGAGTAGGGAGCACTCCCTTGTCCGGGAGGACGGTGACGGGAAGAGCAAATTCCTGAGGAGGAACGGCAAATTCTTACAGAACTTTCACAGGTCAGTGGGTATTCACCTGATACCAGGCTGTCTGACAGAGGGCCAGGAAGGTGTGGAAGGCAGAGGTAGGGAAGGATGCCAGGAGAAAGGCTTGCAGGATGAGGAGCCGTGAGCAGAGAATATATTTCAAAAATACCGAATAAACTAAATTAGAGTAACTACAAAAAAATGTTTTATATGTTTAGTGAAAATTTTGTGTCAAAATGGGTTTAAGAAACACATAAATACCCAAATTACTTTGACACGACAGGTGTTCCTCTCACTCCTCTTATTCAATTTAAGCAACAGTACGTGTCTCTGGACACCCCCGAGTATAGGCATGTGCACCAGTGGGGTCGAGTAGTTGGATCATAAAAGTTGTGTCGGACACAAGGGCTGACCCTGTGCTGAATGCTGGTGGGGGTCCCGGCAGTCACACGCATGCTGACATGATTGTAGGTCAGATTCCTGCTGTGAGAAAAAGTGTATGACGTAGTTAGAGTATATGGATCATTTTCCCAATATCGAAAAGAACACATATTTCTATTTGTGGGATATAGGTATCAATCTATACACACTGACGTGGGATTGTCCTACTTCTAGAACACAGCGCTGTGTCTGTCACAAGAGAGACTAAGTCAGTATTTGTTGAGCGAGCAGATGAACAGAGCAATGCCCACTTCAGCATTCTTGGAGTCAGGCCATGGAACTGGTACTATGTAAATGTGTCTGCGACGAACTATTTTAGTTGCTTCTGTAATTCCTGCATGTTAGACGCACGTTAAGGAGGCACTTCATATTGAATTCTCTTTAAGTTCTGTTTTAACAACTCAGTAATATATTTGAAAATGTAACAGAACTTATGTGACACTAAATCTCAAAGTCTAAAAATTCAATAAAAAATACAGACTGATGTTTCTGTTCCTTCCTTTCTCTCTAAAATCATTAAATAAAATTAAAAAAACTATTTTAAAAATATAGATGCTTAGTTTACCAAAGGCTGACAGAAGTATATTTCGATAGGTGTGAATTATTGGTTGGCTTTTTTTTTTTTTTTAATGGGGGATGTTTTGCTGAGTATTAGCAGAACCAATTGGCATTTTGTGTTTAAAAAGAAAAATAGATTTAGAGCGTGGATGTATTAGTGGTCAAATGCACAGAATGTAAGAATTCAGAATATACTAGACATAAAGATGCTTTTCCAGATGGCCATCAGTGCTCCTGATGACTGTGATAGTGGTGGTGATGATGGTGGTGATGGTGATGGTGGTGGTGATGGTGGTGATGATGGTGATGATGGTGGTGATGGTGATGGTGGTGGTGATGATGGTGATGATGATGGTGATGGTGATGGTGGTGGTGATGATGGTGATGATGATGGTGATGATGGTGGTGATGATGGTGATGGTGGTGGTGATGGTGATGGCGGTGATGATGATGGTGGTGATGGTGGTGGTGATGGTGGTGATGATGGTAATGATGATGGCAATGATGGTGGTGGTGGTGATGGTGATGATGATGGTGATGATGGTGATGATGATGGTGATGATGGTGGTGGTGATGGTGGCGATGATGGTGATGGTAGTGATGATGGTGATGATGGTGCTGATGGTGGTGATAGTGATGATGGTGGTGATGGTGGTGATGGTTGTGATGGTTGTGGTGATGATGATGATGGTAGTGATGATGGTGGTGATGATGGCTGTAAGAATGAGACGGCACTCAAACACCAGGTGTGCAGGCTTTATTAGAGGAGAAAGACTTGCCGGCACTTCTCCAGGGAGAAGGGCACTGGTACAGACTATGAGGCAAAGTTTAGGGTTTGGTAGAGCCTTGAGCAAGTACTGAGTCAGAATTTCTGGTACGTTCCCTTCTGCAGTTTTATGGTTTCGGCTTCCTGGAATGCTCCTCCTTGGGGCAGTTGACCAGCTTCCTGGAACTCTTCTACCTCAGGGGCAATTTTCCAGTAAGTAAGGGTCAGGTCAGGCAGCCAGGTAGAACAACCAAAGGGCAGTTGGAAGTTCTGGTAAATTTATATATCTGTCAATGGTGATGATGTTGGTGATGGTGGTGGTGATGATGATGATGTTGATGGTGATAATGATGGTGGTGGTGATGGTGATGGTGGTGGTGATGATGGTGTTGATTATGGTGGTGATGATGGTAGTGATGATGGTGATGATGGTGATGATGATGGTGATGATGGTGTTGATGATGGTGGTGAGGATGGTGGTGGTGATGGTTATGGTGATGGTGGTGATGACGATGGTGTTGATGATGGTGGTGATGATGATGATGGTGGTGATGATGGTGATGGTGATGGTGATGATGATGATGATGGTGATGGTGGTGATGATGATGGTGTTGATGATGGTGATGATGATGGTGGTGATGATGATGGTGATGGTGGTGATGACGATGGTGTTGATGATGGTGATGATGATGGTGGTGATGATGATGATGGTGATGGTGGTGATGATGATGATGGTGGTGGTGATGATGGTGGTGATAATGATGATGTTGATGGTGGTAATGATGGTGGTGGTGATGGTGATGGTGGTGATGATGATGGTGTTGATGATGGTGGTGATAATGATGATGGTGGTGATGATGATGGTGATGGTGGTGGTGATGGTGATAATGATGGTGATGGTGATGATGATGATGGTGATGGTGATGGTGATGATGATGATGGTGGTGAGGATGGTGGTGGTGATGATGATGATGATGGTGATGGTGATGGTGATGATGATGATGGTGATGGTGATGGTGTTGATGATGATGGTGGTGAGGATGGTGGTGGTGATGATGATGATGATGGTGATGATGGTGATGATGATGATGGTGTTAATGATGATGGTGGTCATGGTGATAGGTACTTGCGAAGCCCCCGCAGCCCTCCCCACTTTATATCTCTGCTCCTCCCTGCAGAGCCAGGTAAATGGCACAGACATTAAAATCAATTTTCTTGTTGGTGAGATCCTAGGATAAAGAGCTCCACATGAATTTCAAATGTCTGATGACAGGTTTTATGACTCAGGCATTATGGAAACGCTCTCGGGGCGCAGGACCAACAGGGGAGCAGGTGGCTCAGAAAGGCATGCAGCTCCCTGCCAGCTCTGTGGCATGGCCTGGGAAACACCGCCTCTGCCTCCGAGTGATGGTGGCCTGGGGAGCCGGAGAATGCCAGGCTTCTGACTTCAATTAACCTCTTACAGGGGAAGCCAAAGAGAGAGGAACGGGCATAATAACTGTTGCAAAGACATATTTCAAAGTCATTAAATGCACATTAATAATCCTGGGAATATATAATTTTGTAGGTGACAGATACTATTTTTACAGCTGTTCTTTAGAGAAAGAATAAGTTTCTCTTCATTAAGGACTAATGAGTGACATTACATTTAAGTGTTCGCATTAGATATGCTTCTTTGAATTTAATGATGGGGCAATGAGGCCTCTAATTAAATACTCAAAAATCTCCACCGGGAGAAACAAAACAAATTTATCTGCAATTTTAAAAAATAATGGAGTCCATCTGTTATATAATACAACTTAAAAATTTTGGATATTTAGACATATTACCATTGTACCTCTGAAAGCTTAGTTCTTATTATCCTAATAATTGGCATAACAAAGTGAGTAGTATAGTAATTTATATTTTATTATATATTTTTTGTTTTGTTTACATAGCTTTAAAATTCACTATGGAGTGATGAAGAATTCCTTTTCACCTTTGGTTTATTTGCTGAGTCATTATTTTGGTCTCAACACCCCACAGAAGCAGCAAATCTTTAAGCAATAATTGAAAAAAAAAAAAAAAGGATAGTATTAAACATTGCTATGTAGAAGTTGTGTAGTCACTGGCTTCCTAAATCACATGATCTCTCTCAATACGTTTCCCCCAGTTCCGACCACAACCTGTCCATCCACCCTCTGCTAGAGAGTAGTGCATATTTATGAATAACATAAGACGTCATGCTTGACCAGGCAGTGGTGCACTGGATAGAGCATTGACCTGGAATACTGAGGACTCAGGTTCGAAACCCCAAGGTTGCCATCTTGAGAGCGCAAGCTCATCAGCTTAGATTGCTGGCTTCAGTGTGGGATCCTAGACATGACTCCATGGTCCCTGCCTTGAGCCCAAAGCTCACTGGCTTGAAGCCCAAGGTCGCTGGCTCGAGCAAGGGGTCATGGGCTCGGCTGGAGCCCCTCGGTTAAGGCATATATGAGAAAGCAATCAACGAACAACTAAGGTGCCGCCACGAAGAGTTGATGTTTCTCATCTCTTTTACATATATATGTATATGTAAAAGATGTCATGAAAGTTTTATAAATATTAAAAATATTAAGTCAGAAGTATAATGACATTACAGAACTTGCATAATAAGCCATACAGACAAGATCGTGCCTTCCTCAGACACTATTACTTACAAGGCTCTGTGAGTTCTGCAAAGCCCGGGAGAGAAAGGCAGTAGGTGTGTGATAATTGAGACTGTGGGACAGCAGGCTACCACGGAGCACTGAGTTCTGTTCTTGGCTCCTGCTATGGTCTAGTTTGGCTAATGGGCATCATCGTGACAGATATCAAAGAGCAACGAAGCGAAGTGTCATTTCTTTAAAAGGGGAAGGATTAAAAATGCCTTGAAAGGGTGAGGAAGAAAAAAGAAAACCGAAACAACTCCCTCATCGTCCATTTCGATAGATTTGTCAGGCAGAGGCTGGGGGAGTCCTCCTGCTGTGGGATCAGACCCTCCGGCTGTGGGGCGACTCCAGGGGCCGCCACAGATCTGATGCGAGGCTGCTCACTGCTGCCGGCGGGCGTCACCACCTGTGGAACTCGGGTCTGATCTACAGACGGCTTCTCCCAATCTGCCGACAATTCCTGCTGAAAGGCAGAGCAGATTCTGGAGACACTTTGCAGCAGAGCAGTGAGAGTGTGGGGAAGCCATACTTTCCCCTGAACTAAGTTGAAAAAAACGAGTCCCTGAAGATGTCATCCTTTTGGGACTACGTGTGATAAATAAGGAAGAGTCGTATAATTCCCTGTCTTTGTGAATGGAGAAGAATTATCCTGAAATATTCTGATGATGTGGAATGCAAAAAAAAAAAAAAAATAGATTACTTAAGAGGATATATTTAAAATTAGAATAAAATGTTCAAGATTAAAAAAAAAAGAGTGAGATTTTGGTTTTCCATTCATTATTTCCCTTCTTCCTTTCTTCCTTCCCTTCCCATTTCCTCTTATTCTCCCTTCCTCTCTGCCTCCCTCTCTCTCTCCCTTCCTCTCTCTCTCTCTTTCTTTTTCTTTCTTTTGTCACTGATCTACCAAGCACCCAGAGTTCTGGGCTTGGTGTACGTTCTGAAGGTCACATAGTCAATAAAAACAATAAAGTCCCTAACTTAGGCATTTGGAACACCATTACCAACACTTTGTTTGGCTCTGTACTTCCTCAGTGTTTGAAATATTTATTTTTGTATTTTAAGGGTCAAGAGTTAATACTGGGAGAACAAGAAGGACACGGAATATAGACGGATACAGCACTCGTTCCCTTGATCTCAAATAGTACAATGACTGAACCAACTTCGATTTTAGAGTCAGGATTGAGTCTATTTCTGAACAATTTTTACTCAACGGCGTATGAAAAAACACTAGTGTGCTCAGCTACACCACAGTAGAGGGTGGGTCAGTACAGAGCGTGTATTATATTTAGCGTACGTCTGCTGAAACTGTGAGCTGAGATCAGTGACGGGAAACAGTACCTGACGGAGACGGTGGGTCAGCGGGTGTTCAAGCCTGGCTGTGTCATCCACGTGCAGCTCACAGTCATCTCGGCTGAGCCTCCTGGCGGGAGGGGTGGGGGGCCATGTCGGTGCTCCCCGTGCAGCCCGCCCTGGTCCACAGGGCCGCCCTCGGTCACTCGGCAGTGGTCACTTCCTGAGCACTCAGCCAACGAGGAGGGTCAGCGTGGACGTCTGGGTCCCCCACGTGGTCCCTAATGGTCATACAGGGGTTGGGGCGCTCTGGCCCTCCGTACTACCTGGGCGGAGCATGGGTGCCGCGTGACAGTCGGGAGAGCAGGGAAGCCCCTTCCCCTCTGTGCTGCGGGGTGGGCCAGCAGCCATGGACGTCTGGGTCCCCCACGTGGTCCCTAATGGTCATACAGGGGTTGGGGCGCTCTGGCCCTCTGTACTACCTGGGCGGAGCACGGGTGCCGCGTGACAGTCGGGAGAGCAGGGCAGCCCCTCCCCCTCTGCTGCTGCGGGGTGGGCCAGGGTGGACGTCTGGGTCCCCCACGTGGTCCCTAATGGTCATACAGGGGTTGGGGCGCTCTGGCCCTCCGTACTACCTGGGCGGAGCACGGGTGCCGTGTGACAGTCGGGAGAGCAGGGCAGCCCCTCCCCCTCTGTGCTGCGGGGTGGGCCAGCAGCCATGGACGTCTGGGTCCCCCACGTGGTCCCCAATGATCATACAGGGGTTGAGGGGGCTCTGGCCCTCTGTACTACCTGGGCGGAGCACGGGTGCCGTGTGACAGTCGGGAGAGCAGGGCAGCCCCTCCCCCTCTGTGCTGCGGGATGGGCCAGCAGCCGGGGACGTGCCTGTGGTGCTCGCTGGAACCGACGGGTACCGCCTCCCAGTTCTCGGCCTTGCGAGGCTGCCCTTTCACAGCCCTTTGGGATCTGAGGAGGGTTTGCTTCGTGTTGTTGCTTTTGTCTGCACGTCTGGTCATTTGTCTGCACGTCTGGTCACTTCCAGGTCCTCGCTTCTTGTCCCAAAGGAGTCCGGGCTGCACCAGGCAGAAGAGAACCCGGGACGCTCGCTATCTTGTGGCTCTCGGGTCCATAGGTCCCGGCCTGACTATGGCCTTCCCTCCACCCTTGAGACTCTTGTCTTTGTTTCACACGTCACCAGCAGGACCTGAGCTGCTCACAGCGGGAGGAACGGGCTGTGAGGGCCTGTTCCTTCACTCTGGAATTCAGTTTCTTTTTTTTTTTTTTCTGAAGCTGGAAACAGGGAGAGACAGTCAGACAGACTCCCGCATGGGCCCGACCGGGATCCACCCGGCACGCCCACCAGGGGCGACACTCTGCCCACCAGGGGGTGATGCTCTGCCCCTCCGGGGCGTCGCTCTGTAGCAACCAGAGCCACTCTAGCGCCTGGGGCAGAGGCCAAGGAGCCATCCCCAGCACCCGGGCCATCTTTGCTCCAATGGAGCCTTGGCTGCGGGAGGGGAAGAGAGAGACAGAGAGGAAGGAGGGGGGGGTGGAGAAGCAAATGGGCACTTCTCCTATGTGCCCTGGCCGGGAATCGAACCCGGGTCCCCCGCACGCCAGGCTGACGCTCTACCGCTGAGCCAACCGGCCAGGGCCAGTTTCTTAAAGAAACAAACGAACCGGACCTGCTCTAGTCGCAGCAGGGAAACAAACAGGTTGTATTAATGTATCAGCCTTTCCTCATATATATTTGAAGATAGATTTTAAAAATAGTATGCTTATCTATTTTAATTTTTCAGGCATGTTCTACAAGATTTCTTAAAGCTCCTCTATCACTCCAAGCTATAGCCGTGTGTGCGTGTACTTGGGTGCACACACAGGCACTCTTGATTTTGTGTGATATCTCCCTTGTTATTATTGTTCTTCCTGCACAGAATCGTCGAGAAGTATTCATGTGAATGTCCTGATCCTTCTGAGAAGAATGACGCTCTAGTCCGATCGCACAGACCGTGAATTCTTTTATAGCTTCCCGCGCCAGGTTGATTTTCTATGCCGTTTCTCTTTCGGCATGTGAGGCACACCCCTTAATCAAAATCCTGCTATTTATACTCTAAGCTACTCCCTATATCGTTTGCAGTTATATTTAAAATTAAATCTATCTTTTCTTATTACATAGTTTGCATCTAGTTGTCTAGTTTCTTTTGGTTAAAATCAAGGCATTTTTCTGACCTAAGAGAAATGTGGGAATAATTTAAAAAAAAATGCCGTGCATGCAAATGTTAGTTATGTATGGTGCAAAGAGGAGAAACAGCACAGGGTCAGCATCTCTGGATTGATGCTGTCTCTGTAGCAGCCGTATTGGCACAAAGTCATTCCCAATATTCACGTATTACATCAGACCAGTGGAGCCCAACACCTATTACCTGGCCCTCTACGGAAGAAGTTTGCAGGTCCCTGGTTTTGAGAACTATCATTAATAAGCTCTCTGGAGGAATAAAGTGAATAAAGGCCCTCCCCATTACTTCTGAGGATCCCTGAAGCCCACCCATGGTAATATATACATCACTCACGTGAATTAGGGGATATTTCAAAATGAATATGAAGCAATAAAATATCCCCTAATTTTTGTGAGAAGAATATTTAAGAAGGTGTGTCCCATTTAACATTTAATGCTAGGAAAAGAATGCCCAGCTACTATGTTGTAATTTTGTAGAAGTGGTCTTTTTCCATTTTTTTTTTAAATTGAGCTTATCGGGGTGACATTGGTTGCCAAACCATACGGGTTTCAAGCGTCCGACTCAGTAAGACGTTGCCTGCACCCTGCACCGTGCGCCCAGCGTCCCGAGCGAAGTCTCCTCCCACCCCCATTCTGCCCTCTGCTTTCATCGTCCTCTGCTTCGAGGACGGCCTCGCTGCCCCTCTGTCTGTCATGGGGGGCGGGCCGAAAACTGAGGACTCGCTGTTCGTCTTTAGTGTCTTCAGGTTCACGCTCGCCGTCTGGTTGTGTCACTGACGTGTATTCATGCTCACCAGGCGATGGTGTCCTCCACTGAGTCTTTCGTCTCTGAATCTTCCGGGAAATTTGCACCCACGACCCAGTCTTTTCTTCTTCATTCTCTGGGTTCTGTTTTGGGTCTGTCCTTACCCTCTTCTCCCTGTCTTTGTCGTATTCTCCATTTCAGAGTCTCGCTTTGATTCACGTAGGCCTTCTGGTCTATCTTCTAGTTCAGAACCCTTTCTTCTACCGTGTGTGATCTGCTGTTTCAAGACTTTTAACAAGTTTTTAAAGCTGTGTTCTTCCATTCTGGGAGTCAACAACCCAGTTTCTTGGCACTCATCATCCAGAACTCAGACTCGATGCTTTTCCCTGGCGCAGTCTTCTCTGATCCTCTGTTAGTGCTCGGGCTTCTGTAGGAAATGCACTCGTGTGGTTCGATTTCCTTTCTTCCGACCCTTTGCAGCAGTTTAGAATTCAGCGGTGTGGTTGGTAGTTTAATACACAACCATTAGCAAACTTCATGCGGCCTAGACCTCATGCCCCTTGAGAACAGAGGACAGAACACAGTTTGGGTTCACAACTGATCCCAGAACCTAGCACCCCTTATGTGCTGACCGCATGTGATAGGAAGCTGTTTGCGGACAGCTCATTGGCTGGGGAACAAGTTCCTCTTATATTGAGTGAATATTATTGGGTGTGCCTCATCTTAACTACATGAAACAAAATATATTAAATTCAAAGCCATCATGTTTGATTCTGAGTTTTGCCAAGACGACAATTGGAAAAACTCGTGTTTATGTCACCTGACCCTCGACACGACTTGAATAAAAAAAGAAATTGAGAAACTAAGAGTGCTGTTTAATGAGAAAATTCAGAAAAGAAGTCTCACCCCATTAGACAGAACCGAAATATATTATCCCATAGATACAGCACCAGCCGATTTGGAGACCATCTGTTCTGCCATCTAAAGCTAATTAAGTTAAAAAAAAAATACCCCCCAAAAACCTTGAGCAATTAAGAAACAACCATCAGCCTAAAGTCTGTATCAAGAATGATTTGATAATAAAAACTACAGGTATTACAAATACTTAATTAGGAAGTACCTAAGAAAAAGTCTGCAAGTCGTTAGAGTGCGGTTGGAAGAGTGGAGTATGGCGCACGGATATGAACGGGAAAGATCACCACGCGGCTACCGTTTCCCGCAGCACCTATCCGGCTGATGAAGGCGTCCCGGCGCGGGAAGAGCAGCACTCAACTCAGTTTCGGAAACGCTCCGTGCTACACTTTTGGGCTATTAAATACCAGCCTCACTGACTGAGACAAGGCCGGCCGGGCAAGACAGTTCTTTATTTCACACCGATACCTAGTGTTTATTCATTGAGTAACCATCCTCGGTAAACCCACGTTGGTTTTTTATTAAAATGAGTGAAGAGTTGTGGGAACTTCTGTTGATGCCACGTGGGCGTGTTGATAAACACGTGTCACTCAGTTCATGCTGTCCCATGTGTTCCACGGGTACGGTTCACAGAGCAGGCTGCGTTTCCACGTGTGTGCATTCTTTGACCTGTCTAAAGCCTGTTGAGTGCGTGAGGGAGGTGGGCTTAGCCTTATCTGACAGAGGAAGACACTGAGACGTAGGTTAGGTGATGGGTTCAAGGTCACAGGGGTGGGTCTTCTTTTAGGGGTGACTCTCAAGCCCACTAACCTTCCTATCACATTATGATTTTTCTGTTTATCAGATAACTAGCCTATTTATTTATACACAACTAATACTATTCGTTTGAGGGATATTATGGAAAGACGGGTTTTGTTTTGTTTTCTGTAAGGACCTTTTGCACAAAATCCTCTCACCAACCAGGAGCGAGCTCAGCCTGTGCTCCCGGGAATTCCTGACGTGAGGGTCACACCGCTGTTACATCGTCCAGTCCACAGGCAGAGACGGTCCCAGGTGGGAATCGTGTAGTCACGCGTTCCCGAGCCTGTGATGCGTGGAGGCGAACAAGAAGCGAAGAATCTCACCCCACCCCCTTCCCTGGTCCTCATCCACAGGCCTGTGTCCTGCTCAGTGTATTCCGTGGGGGCGATGCCTGGGGGCCCGCGTGCTTCTGAGCGCCTCCTGTGAGAACCGCCACCCCGGGTGCCCCCTGAAGTGTACGGAAGGCGATTTAAAACCGGATGAGCCCTGGCTGGTTGGCTCAGTGGTAGAGCATCGGCCTGGCATGCGGGGGACCCGGGTTCGATTCCCGGCCAGGGCACACAGGAGAAGCGCCCATCTGCTTCTCCACCCCTCCCCCATCCTTCCTCTCTGTCTCTCTCTTCCGCTCCCGCAGCCAAGGCTCCATTGGAGCAAAGATGGCCCGGGCGCTGGGGATGGCTCCTTGGCCTCTGCCCCAGGCGCTAGAGTGGCTCTGGTTGCGGCAGAGTGACACTCCCGAGGGCAGAGCATTGCCCCCTGGTGGGCAGAGCGTCGCCCCTGGTGGGCAGCCGGGTGGATCCCGGTCGGGCGCATGCGGGAGTCTGTCTGACTGTCTCTCCCCGTTTCCAGCTTCAGAAAAATACAAAAAAACAAAACAAAACAAACAAACAAACAAAAAAACCGGATGAAAGGAAGTGTTCTGACATCATATAGGGAATAAATTCATCCTCCAACAGGAGCGACACGGAATTGATTATCATTAAGTGAACCAAAAATAGGACGTTTGGGCCAACACAATGCTAGGCTGTGGGGCGCACGAAATAACCCTAAAATCAGCACAAAGCTTTGGTTTTAGGAATTTACCGAGGAGTCACGGCATCACTGTTACCGCTCAGGCTCAGATCGCCCCAGCGTGGGAGAAATCGGCAGGAATGCGGTCCTCGCGTTGCTAAGGACATCACAGGCTTCCGACCAGCGCGGCGTCTGGCGAGGTGTCCCGAGGCGGCCTCGCCAATCTCCTCTCTCAGATACCCATTAAGACACAGACAGAACTCACAACATCACCAGAAATTAAGACTGACAGGCAGCCTACTGGTAGAAATTGAGCGGACTTTCCACTAAGGACCGAGCAGCTGGGCCTGGATGGAGAGGAAACAATGTTTCCAGAGAAGAGCCCCGGAAAATGACAGAGTGGGGGTGCCTCATCTCCTGACGCCTCCTGCCCTCTCCCTCTCCTCCCCTCTGTCTCTACGTGGCACACGGGCCTGCTCCCTGGGTCTCATTTCTGGAATCACGGAAGGACACGCGCCCTCGTTCTGTGTCACCGTGGATTTCACGGGTCACGTCAAGAATGTCTGGTCTCCTTTCCTCTGGAGGAAATGCCGTGGCGTGGGAGGCTGGGGCTGTGAACGTGGGCCGCGTGGCGTGGAGAACGGAAGCCATCAGGAGTCCGGCGGGCCGGCTGTGGGCGGAGGGTGGAAAGGCTGTGGGAGGAACCTGAGCTGTGGATGCCCAGGTGTGGCATTAATTTAGTGGGTAAGCTACTCCAGGGTGCGGATGAAAGACTCCCCTCGGAATGCCCGCAGAAAAGACCCCGGGGGAACGGGGCCCAGAAGTCTGCACATCCATTTATGTCTCACATCTAGATCTGAGAAGAGGACTGCATTTTTAATCGGCATGGACAGTAGCCGGGGCCAAGCCAGCCTGCTAATTGGTAAACACCGTAAACAGTGTAGCGCTCCATTCCTACCAGAAGGAACACAGAACAACACGTATCCTGTTAAAACGCATTTGGAGGAGGGGAAATAAGAGTATCGTTATGGAGGCGCATTTGAAGAACGTTATTTACAAAAAAACAAAACAAAACACGATGCATTAAAGAAACTAGAAGAAAATGTTGCAATATTTCAGCTGGAATTAAACCCCCCTGTGCAAGATGATGCCGTCTCTGCGTCGCTGAGCAGCGAGTGCTGATCGTCGAGATCCCACAGGAAACCGAAGGGGGTGGAGGCTGGAAATCAAACCCGATGGGACGGCAGCCCAAAGGCTGGGCGGCGGCGGAGCCGCGCTGCGCAAAATACGCACAGGTGCCAGGCCGTGAGGACGCGCGGAAAATGCGCATCGGGGGCGGTTCCCCCAGGAAAGACCGTGCAAGGGGAGGTGGCCCGGCAAGGTAGTGATGGGGCTGAAATAGTCCCGTCACTCAGCGATGTATCAGACTACAGGTCGCTGCGCACAGCGCGCGGCTCAAGCGTCGGTGGCAATGCTGGTACGCACAGGCCCACAGTGCGGCAGTCGTGGAACAGTGTGGCACAGGCAGTGCCTGGCACTTGCTGGTGTCCGTGAACGGCTGTGTCACTGGCTCATGTATTTATCCTACCCGCCTACGGTACTTTGTATCGGTGTTTTAGACTGGACTCTTCCTGCTTATTTACAAACAAGCTTGCTGGAACACCCGCGGCGGCCTCACACGTGTCCTGTTTCCTGTGTCCCTGGATGCGTCATCTCCTCCTGTGATCTGACCTAACCATGTGCTGTTCTGTGCAGCCGGGAGCGGCCCAGGCCTGCACCCCAGGAGCACCGGGCTGTGCCCTCCTGCCCAGGGGCGCCGTCTGCCCCCTCCTCCTGCCCAGGGGCACCTGGCTGTGCCCTCCTGCCCAGGGGCGCCGTCTGCCCCCTCCTCCTGCCCAGGGGCGCCGTCTGCCCCCTCCTCCTGCCCAGGGGCGCCGTCTGCCCCCTCCTCCTGCCCAGGGGCACCGGGCTGTGCCCTCCTGCCCAGGGGCGCCGTCTGCCCCCTCCTCCTGCCCAGGGGCGCCGTCTGTCCCCTCCTCCTGCCCAGGGGCACCGGGCTGTGCCCTCCTGCCCAGGGGCGCCGTCTGCCCCCTCCTCCTGCCCAGGGGCGCCGTCTGCCCCCTCCTCCTGCCCAGGGGTGCCGTCTGTCCCCTCCTCCTGCCCAGGGGCACCGGGCTGTGCCCTCCTGCCCAGGGGCGCCGTCTGCCCCCTCCTCCTGCCCAGGGGCACCGGGCTGTGCCCTCCTGCCCAGGGGCGCCATCTGCCCCCTCCTCCTGCCCAGGGGCACCGGGCTGTGCCCTCCTGCCCAGGGGCGTGGCGGCTGGAGCAACCAGGTGTGTGTGGGGGTCTCCGTGACCACCGGGCCCCTCCTGGATGAGCGGCGCGGGAATGTCCTGTGGCAGCAAATAAAACGGCCCACGGGACTCACACAGTTGAGATCCATTCCTGGAAACAAAGGAGACAGCCCAGGGGATTAAAGTAACTATTCAGGAAAAAGTAAAGCCTATTAAAATTAGAGGAGAGACATCTAAAATGAGTCTTTAGGGTTTACTTAAAGAAAAAAAACCAGAACAGTAAGTATGAAAACAATCACTAAAGCAAAAAAAAAAAAAAAAGGGACAAAAATTTCCACAACTGGTAAGACTGCAAGCCTTTCACTAAAAACGCTTCATAATATTCCAAGAATGGGAAATGAAAATGGCCGCCGCCAACACAACACTCAAAATAACCCAACACTCAAATTAGAGTAAGATAAGCACTCTATGAGCATCCAGACAGGGAAGCGGTCCCCCCCAGGGACAGTGCTATGAGCACCCAGACAGGGAAGTGCTCCCCCCAGGGACAGTGCTATGAGCACCCAGACAGGGACGTGGTCCCCCCCCAGGGACAGCGCTATGAGCACCCAGACAGGGAAGTGGTCCCCCCCCAGGGACAGCGCTATGAGCACCCAGACAGGGAAGTGGTCCCCCCCAGGGACAGTGCTATGAGCACCCAGACAGGGAAGTCCCCCCCCAGGGACAGTGCTATGAGCACCCAGACAGGGAAGTGGTCCCCCAGGGACAGTGCTATGAGCACCCAGACAGGGAAGTCCCCCCCCAGGGACAGTGCTATGAGCACCCAGACGGGGAGCAGTCCCCCCCAGGGACAGTGCTATGAGCACCCAGACGGGGAGCAGTCCCCCCCAGGGACAGTGCTATGAGCACCCAGACAGGGACGTGGTCCCCCCCCAGGGACAGTGCTATGAGCACCCAGACAGGGACGTGGTCCCCCCCAGGGACAGTGCTATGAGCACCCAGACAGGGACTTGGTCCCCCCCAGGGACAGTGCTATGAGCACCCAGACAGGGAAGTGGTCCCCCCCCAGGGACAGTGCTATGAGCACCCAGACAGGGACGTGGTCCCCCCCAGGGACAGTGCTATGAGCACCCAGACAGGGACGTGGTCCCCCCCAGGGACAGTGCTATGAGCACCCAGACAGGGAAGTCCCCCCCCCAGGGACAGTGCTATGAGCACCCAGACAGGGAAGTCCCCCCCCAGGGACAGTGCTATGAGCACCCAGACAGGGAAGTCCCCCCCCAGGGACAGTGCTATGAGCACCCAGACAGGGAAGTGTCCCCCCCAGGGACAGTGCTATGAGCACCCAGACAGGGACGTGGTCCCCCCCAGGGACAGTGCTATGAGCACCCAGACAGGGACGTGGTCCCCCCCAGGGACAGTGCTATGAGCACCCAGACAGGGACGTGGTCCCCCCCAGGGACAGTGCTATGAGCACCCAGACAGGGACGTGGTCCCCCCCAGGGACAGTGCTATGAGCACCCAGACAGGGAAGTGGTCCCCCAGGGACAGTGCTATGAGCACCCAGACAGGGAAGTGGTCCCCCAGGGACAGTGCTATGAGCACCCAGACAGGGAAGTGGTCCCCCAGGGACAGTGCTATGAGCACCCAGACAGGGAAGTGGTCCCCCCCCAGGGACAGTGCTATGAGCACCCAGACAGGGAAGTGGTCCCCCAGGGACAGTGCTATGAGCACCCAGACAGGGAAGTGCCCCCCCAGGGACAGCGCTATGAGCACCCAGACAGGGAAGTGCCCCCCCAGGGACAGCGCTATGAGCACTCAGACAGGGAAGCAGTCCCCCCCAGGGACAGTGCTATGAGCACCCAGACAGGGAAGTCCCCCCCAGGGACAGCGCTATGAGCACCCAGACAGGGAAGCAGTCCCCCCCAGGGACAGTGCTATGAGCACCCAGACAGGGAAGTGGTCCCCCCCCCCCAGGGACAGTGCTATGAGCACCCAGACAGGGAAGTGTCCCTCCCCAGGGACAGTGCTATGAGTACCCAGACAGGGACGTGGTCCCCCCCAGGGACAGTGCTATGAGCACCCAGACAGGGAAGTCCCCCCCCAGGGACAGTGCTATGAGCACCCAGACAGGGAAGTGTCCCCCCCAGGGACAGTGCTATGAGCACCCAGACAGGGAAGTGGTCCCCCCCAGGGACAGCGCTATGAGCACCCAGACAGGGAAGTCCCCCCCCAGGGACAGTGCTATGAGCACCCAGACAGGGAAGCGGTCCCCCCCCCCCCCCAGGGACAGCATGGACTGCTCTCAGACTTGTCCACTGCCATAATCACTGCAGAGAGGTTTGGGATTTTGATGTGATTAAGGTTTCTAAGACCTAAAAATGTCAACCAAATATCCTTCCAAATGTTAAGGCAATAAGAAGACATTCTCATATTTGGAAGTACTTAACAATGTAATAGACACACACACACACACACGTAAAATAAGTTTAAGTAGGTATTCCAGCTAATAAAGAGACAATTTCAAAAATTAAAATCAAGAATCAGGAACATCATAGTCTAAGAGACCAAGACATTTTGAAAACATTTAAATAATGATTTCAAATGTTTTAAAGTCAGAAAGAGTTAACAAAAGGCAAGGTTAAAGATAGTAATAATTTAACGTCAATAATTTAGGTCTAAAACCAAATGTCAGATAAACAAGAGTTAGTTTTGAAAAGGCAGAGAGGTCCAACCCTGTTAACTTTCTCATCTCGTGTAAACAGGTAAAAAGTAATAAAATGGAATTATTTTCATGAAACAACAGAAAAATGGATTAATGAAATTATCATGAGAACAACAACAAAACCACCATTTTAGGAATACAAAACTGGAGGAATGACTTCCAAATCCCTAAAGATGAGCAGAGAAAAAATGTTTTTTCCTATAGAAAAAAAAGATAGAAAACAGAAGCAAATTCCAGAAAGCATGAAACAAGATTCACTTATAAAAATAAGGATAAAAGGATTAAACTCTCCCATTAGATAATAGAGACAATGGGATTTAGCCAACAAGCTAATGTGTGACCACATGAGGAAATAGTGAAGATAAAATTACATCAAAATATGTTTTCATGAATGGCAATTATTTACCCAGCAAACACACACTGAAATAAGGCAGTGGGAAACCGTTTCAGATGGAGTGGAAAGCAGATACATCCTGAGAGATGAAGGACTTTTCGCAACTGTATAAACCACCGTGGACTCCACAGCCGAGTTAGATGGGTAAGAATGTAAATAAACGCAGACACGACATGACAAGGCGTCACGGAAAAAAAGCCCTGTCCCCACCACACATGAAAATATTGTATATTCCAATGAATATAAAAATCACCGATCGTTACATGCACCCCTAAGAAATAGTTTTCTATGTCATTCTGGAAGAATCATCTCCATTTGAGAAATGTGTACATGTGAAAAATTGTGCTAATTAGAAATGAGCAGTCCTAGCACAGACAGTCCTGACGTGAGGAGGGTGTGCCGTGGGATAATTTTTTTACAATGGTGTGAAACTAATACCTGTTCAGAGAAAACTGTACTTTGAATTTTGGATTCTGATCATTTCTCAGGCTACTGACATGCGGTCACTCCCCTCGTGACTCTGGGCACCGCAGCTCCTGCTCAGCCAGGGGACCCGAGCGGTGACAACGGCCACTCCACCGTGTGCTGTGCTGGCAGAGGTTTTGGATCTTGTGTTCCCCACCCCACTGTGCCTACAAACGCCTGCCTGTCTCCTGCGTCTGGCAGGAAGGAGAGGACGGCTGTGCCTCTTGAGATGAGACTCAGTCTTGGCCAACTGTAGGCTAACGCACAAGTTCCCAGCACGGTTAAGGTCGGCCAGTGAAGTTATGATGTTTGGTAGGTCAGGGGTATTACACGCATTTTCAACTTTGGTTAGTTTCCACTTCCAAGGGGTGTAGTGGAGCATAACTCCGTCGTAAGTTGAGAAGCATCTGTGTTGTAAAGATTTCATAATTAAAATAGCATGATGTGAGCCTGACCAGGTGGTGGTGCGGTGGATAGAGCGCTGACCTGGGACACTGAGGACCCAGGTTTGAAACCCTGAAGTGGCTGGTTTGAGCACAGCCTCATCCAGCTTGAGCATGTGGTTGCTGGCTTGAGTGTGGGATCATAGACATGATCCCATGGTCACTGGCTTGAGCCCAAAGTCGCTGGCTTGAGCCAAGGTCGCTGGCTTGAGCAACGGATCACTGGCTCTGCTGGAGCCCCCAGTCAAGGCACATGTGAGAAAGCAATCAATGAACAACTAAGGGGCCACAACTATGAGCTGATGCTTCTCATCTCTCTCCCTTCCTGTCTGTCTCTCTGTGTCTCTCTTGCTCTCTCTCGCAAAAAAATAAATAAATAAACAAAAATAAATAAATAAATAAAATAAATAAATAAAAATGCTTTGGGGACTGAAAGACGGAGTGTTAGCTATCTGTTCACATTTCTAAACAAAGCCCTGTCCTGTCTGTGAGGGGCGGGCGGTCAGGAAACGTGGGAAGCCTACTGAGAACTTGATCAGGCCCCGTCCATGATTCTGAAGTCAAACAATTTCAATTTAACTGTGGAATTTAGGGACACTTATTTGTGTCATCAGTCTTTCAAAAACTTCATAATCATTTAGAAAGGGTTAAGAACCTCTGGAAATGCAAATAGGAGAACCATTTCTTTAAAAAAGTGAGGACATGTTGATACATTATGATACATTATAATGAAGACTACTATGAAAGGAATTAGCACGATGAGCAGTGTTTCAAACATGTCATTGTTATTCCTCCTGGCCTTGCAGGAAAAAGCCGTCTGCCAGCAGTCATCCGAGCCACCCTAATTAAATGCAAACACTACAGATGTAACAAAGTTTAATCTGACAGGCAAGAGCACACAGAGAGGAATGTATTTCTTATCGGTAATGCTCATTTTCCTGCCTCTGAACAACATGCACTCATAAAATAAGTCCGGGACACGCTACCCATGAAACAACAAATAGAATTTTGTGTATACAGACCATTTGAATTACTAGATTCTTTGTGGACACTTCAAAAGAGGTTTAAGTCTACAATGTAGACAGAATCTACGTACAAGTACAGTCTTGGCACCAGAACACCTTCGAGTCCAGTCAGAAGCAGGGCAGAATCTCGAGTTGCAATAAGGTACGATCATGCATTTCTTTACTGAAGACACAAAGCCGGACCGATGGCCAGATGGGCAGCAACGGAAGCACAGAGGTCCCGGGGACATTTCCAGCCGGGGCCACACGAGTGGATCGAGACCCTGGATGGAGTCAGATAACGTCGGTGCATGCACAGCCCAGTTCTGCTGCGTGGGCAAGTCACACAGGCATTTCGTTCCCTCTTAAAGAAATTCGTGTCTGACCTGTGGTGGCGCAGTGGATAAAGCTTCAGCCTGGAACGCTGAGGTGACTGGTTCAAAATCCTGGGCTTGCCTGGTCAAGACACATATAGGAGTTGATGTTTCCTGCTCCTCCCCTCCCTCCTTCTCTCTCTCTCTCTCAATGAATTAAAAAAAGAAAAGAAATTCGCAGCAGGAATAATCATTTGTCCCCCTGATGTAAATATGAGAAACAAGCAACAACATGACCCTTATGAGCCATAATCATCTTGACCCGAACATGCTTATCTATATATAACCTCTCTCCATCCCTCCCTCTCCGTATTTTCCCCTCCCTCTCTCTTCCTTAGGTCAAAAGGAAAATAGCCAAATAACTGTAAAATGGCCGAAAGAACCATCAGTTATGATACTTAAGGAAGATGATGTCTTTTGAGGAACAAAGCTAATGTTGGCACGTTTCATCATTTAGAAAGCAAAACTGTTAAAATCTGAAATAAAATCTAGATTAAAACTCAAAGATGTTGTCAATAAACAAAGTCAACCTAATTAAAAACAACAACAAAAAGAAAACAGAAACAAATCTCTCTTCTTCCCAAATTAAAATGTTCATTTTTAGCTTTCAGCACAAAAACGGCCTATCAGATTGACAGTTCCATTTTAAAAGCGTTTAGTTATGAAACAACGAGAAGACTGAAATTTCTCCAAGCACCGAAGTCTCAGGAGAGCTGCACGCTGGAGTGTACAATAAACTGAATACACTGTTGCTAGCTGACCTCATGGGGGAGGCGATCGGAACTACAGGGTTCTGGTTGGTCAGAACGCCTGTTCCCCAGCTGCTGGGGACACAGGGGAGGCTAGAAAGGCCTCGTCCCCTCCCCAGCCCTCCCAGGACAGAAGGAGCCTCAGAGGGGAACGCCCACGGCAGACAGACATAGCAACAGCCAGTCCTTCCCGTCAGGGCGGGCAGCTGTCCTAGATCTCTGCTCACTGAGCTGTTCCAACCGCGCCTCGTGTGGCGACGTCACGTTCCCGACCATCGGCTGACGGCAGGGGGACTGGGTCACCGGGTCCCAGCCGGGCAGCCCTCTGTCCTCAGCATTCATGCTTCAGGCCAGCACGCCGTTGAGAAGACCAGCCCGTCACGGTTCTGCCAGTCCCTGCTCACGGGGAGCACCTCTACATCCCTGGACGGATTCTGCTCTACAGTGTCACCAGGGAAGGGCCACCGTTAACGCCCTTGGTGCTCATGACATGAGGACATCGTGTACCACTGACCGTGGCTGCCTCTGGTGTGTGCCTTCTGGTGGAAGGAGCCTCCTGAGGGTTGGCTCACTGCCTGAAGACTGTTACTTGTGGACACAGATATGTGCACACACGCACACACACACACACACAGTCTATGCTGAAGTCTGTTACAGTTATACTTGTTATACTTAACAAAGAGTCAACCAGTCAGAAGGCCCAGTGTTTCAAATAAGGCTGCGTTATCCACGGTGACAAATATATAGCTTGAGATTGAATAAATATCTTAATGGAGGTCGCAGCCATCTCTCTATCGTGCTTTTTGGAAAGTACCTGGGTGTTGGCAGCAGGCAATTATTCACATTCAAGCCTAAAACTTCCATTTTAACATTATCTTCCTGTTTCTGAGTATGATTATTTATAAAATAGAAAACTCCTATAATTTATCCAATGAATTTATAGACAAACTCTCATCGGTGTAACAGAGTAGAATATTATGTAGCATAATTTAATTAAGCATTAAAAGAAAAAAACAACTCCATAAACTAAGCAAACAGGAAAGTTTGCCCAGAAAATATTATTTAGGTCACCCAGTTTACTTCAGTGTTTGAAGAAAAAAAAAATCTCTCCTGTGTAAGAAATGCTGGGGGAGCAAATACCAAAGTTTCTTATGAAATCCTAAGGATTTTGAGCCCCTAAAATAAACAATCAACGCTTCACACCTTCCCCAGTTTGATCGGCAGCGTGCCTGGCGGGGCTTTGATGCAAAGACTATTGAATTCAGTTTTGGTAACTTTGTGCATAACGTGAAGAAAAGCTTTTCAAAAAAATTTATTCTCCTTTCAAAATGGAATTATCCCTGAGTGTGACTTTCAGTTGTCCTTCTGTGTCACTCTGTGTCCTCGGGGACTTCCTCCGGCTTCCACCCTGTTGAGAGATTTCCAGGACGTGGGTGGCGAAGGTATAGTAACTAATTGCCTCCCCAAGGGACGTGCCCTTGGATCCGCTCACACTCGCTCTGCAGACTGGCAGAGGGGGGTGCAAGGAAGGGCAGAGTCGGTCGCACGGCTGGGGCAGAGACCCCAAGGTGTCCGGCATTTCAGCATCTGCCCTCAGACGGCTGTACTACGCGGACCTGCTTATACGCTGAATCACGCCTTTGGGTAAAGAGCCTTGTTTTTACTGAATTGCATTAATCACTGAACTGCGGGTAGGCCTGAAGGAGTTGAGAGACTGACCTGGTTTATATCTGAGTGGAATCCCGCACGCCCCCCGCCGGGCTGGGAGCATGGGGTGAGTGTACAATTTCGAGGAAAAAGCAAACGGGATGGACCCTGGTGAGCGTGCGGGCTCCCACCTCCCTCCTGCGGCTTCGGGAAGACACGGTGACCATTTCTGCCTGTCCTCTGGCCCTGGAGTCCGCAGACAGGGGGCAGCCCAACATCCCTGTGCAATTAGAGCAGGTAATTACTCCACGAGGACTTACACAAAGGAAGAGCGTGAGGGCCCTTTAGTTTATTTAGGGGTTAAATCCAAGCGGCTGTCCCTTCTGGGCACTCCCTAACGTGTTCATGGACAGATCTGCACCATTCTCTTTTCTTTCTCAAGGGGTTGAGGTGAGGAAAGGGCAGCCAGGACGGGCACACTTCGCCAGAGTTGGCCTTTGGGTCACTCAGAGGTGGCACCCTCTCCTTCCGGCTGTTGCAGATCCACAAACAGCCCAGCGGCGACACTGGGGAAGCTGGTATTGGAGCCATTTTCCAGAGCAAACGTCTAAACACTCAGATTTTTTTTCTTCATTCTTTCCCCCTGAAATAGCAGTGTAACTCTCTAAAAAGTAGCCCCTTTACCAAACGGCCCCTAAAATCCGACCGAAATTATCTGACTCTCTACTTCTCTCCCGTTCATACCATCATAAAAACATCTATGACGTTCCACTGCCAAGTCGCTATCCCAGTGACTCAGGACTCAGTAACACACGTTGAGAGCACAGGGGGAGAAAAAGTTAACTGCCATAACCTTGGATTCTAAAATGAGAACTGGACGATTTTCCTTCTGGGCCTTTCCGTGTTGCACGTCCATAAGTGGTCGTCTCGTGCTCTGGAGTTAGGCAGTAACAGCGTCCTGCATGACGGCAGTCACAAAGAATAGTCAAGCCATCGCGGTCTGCGTGGCCAAGGCATGTGATTTCTACGTAGTCACTGATGACGTCTCGCGAGTGGAGGAGGTTGGCACGTTAAGTTGTGGTTCTTTGACCAGCAGTGGGAGCCGGTTACAAGGCCGATCGGAGCCTGACCCAGCCGTGTCTTCACACTGGGGGTCTGTGAGAACAGGCTGCGGAGTCCGAGGGGAGCCTGCAGCGGCCTCTGGGGCGTTAACTGGTAGAGAACTCTTCTCCACGCCAGGCGACGCCCTGTGTCTCGTTGTCAGCTGGAGACCGGGACGAGCCCGCTTTGTCAGAGAATGAACGTGCAAGCCGGTTTCTCTTACTACCACCCCCAAGCAGATCTGTGACTTCGACGTGTGTGTAGAACAAGGGGGCTCACCGTGTTTTCAATATAAAGCTTTTTTATTTTCTTCTTTGTAGAAATTCCGTTTCAAATCCCTTGGATCATAGAGTCTAACTTTCTATCAATCGTCCGCAGTGGTAAATGAGGATGACCGTCCTAAGCAATTATTTTTCACGGCTCCAGAGAAAATTAAACCACTTTCTTTCTCACATCTGACCTAACCAATACCCTTACAAGGTACAGTTTTTACCCGTACAAGAAGAGTAAAGGATAACTATGCAAAATATGCGTAAGTCCTTCAAATATAGGAATTAGAAATGGTGATGCTATACGGGCAGGAGTTGTTCCTATAGGTGGGATCAAACCGAATCACGGAGCAGACTGACGGAGGAGCTAACACGGCCCGGTCTGGTTTTGGACAGGATGAAGAAAGAGCCTGTCTGGTCGCAACATGGCGACGCCCAGGATGGGCAGAGCATCGCCCCCTGGTGGGCAGAGCGTTGCCCCTGGTGGGCGTGCCGGGTGGATCCCAGTCGGGCGCATGCGGGGGAGTCTGTCTGACTGTCTCTCCCTGTTTCCAGCTTCATAAAAATGAAAAAAATAATAATAATAAATGAAGAAAGAGCCTGGAGTTTAGTTTTGGTCCTGTAGTAGGACTGCTTCTTGTCAGGGCTCTCAGAGACCTCGCTCATTTCCACCTTAGAGCTGAAGGTCTTGGGAGCTTCCCAGGGAAAAAAGGCTCAAGAGTGAGCCAAAGACTAAAAAACAAAAGAAAACAAAATAAATTGTTGTAAATGCGTTGGCTAGCAACAGATTGGGATCTTCTTTTATCTCCCACTGAGAGAAGCGTGTGTGCTTCCACGTGCTTGGAATATAAATTAAGCCTTCTCGGGGTTAGGATAGCTTGGTATTTTTATTACGCTTACCTGGATAGTATATGAGAAGACATTAAAATAGCCCAAGTTCACAGGATATACAATCAAGCGTCCCCACTCAGTAGAGCTGGGGAAAGGAGCTGTCGTTATGCAGACTCCTGTTCCAGAGAGCAGGCTCCGGAATGTTTGTCTTGAACCGCAATGTATTGTTATGTGTCTTAAAGAGCCGTTCCCCGGGACTGAGATTCACGGTGATACGTAACTCCTCTCATTGTGGGATTAATCTAAGCTACCACAAACACCTACATGGATAATGGCGTATTTATGACTTGATAGGTAGTGAGGCAAGAGTAGCAGAAAATACAATCATCAACTAACTCAAGGCAGTGCCAGTAGTATCATTGTAACAAAGCCTCCTTCAGAATTGCTGGAATTCCCGCTTTTCTCATTCAAAATGTTGCCCAGGTTCTTAACGGACCACCATCGAATTAGTCTTCATTAATAAGCTCAAACAACCTTGATTTAAAAAAAAAAAATTGTTGCTCATTTTTCAATTACAGTTGAATTCAGTGTGACTCTATATTAGTTTCAGGCGTACAGCGCAGCCATAGAACTCAGGAAGTGGTCCCCCGGTACGCCTGGGTCCCCCCCGGTGCCACACACAGTTATTACGGCATTATTGGCTCTATTCCCCGTGCCGTGCTTTCCACCCGTCATTGTTTCATAACCTATGGTCTGTACTTCCGGTCCCTCTGTCGCTCCTCTCTCAGCCCCCCACCCTGCTGCCCGTCTGTACTTCCGGTCCCTCGGCCGCTCCTCTCTCAGCCCCCCACCCTGCTGCCCGTCTGTACTTCCGGTCCCTCGGCCGCTCCTCTCTCAGCCCCCCACCCTGCTGCCCGTCTGTACTTCCGGTCCCTCCGTCGCTCCTCTCTCAGCCCCCCACCCTGCTGCCCGTCTGTACTTCCGGTCCCTCGGCCGCTCCTCTCTCAGCCCCCCACCCTGCTGCCCGTCTGTACTTCCGGTCCCTCGGCCGCTCCTCTCTCAGCCCCCCACCCTGCTGCCCGTCTGTACTTCCGGTCCCTCCGTCACCCCTCTCGCAGCCCCCCACCCTGCTGCCCGTCTGTACTTCCGGTCCCTCCGTCACCCCTCTCGCAGCCCCCCACCCTGCTGCCCGTCTGTACTTCCGGTCCCTCGGCCGCTCCTCTCTCAGCCCCCCACCCTGCTGCCCGTCTGTACTTCCGGTCCCTCGGCCGCTCCTCTCTCAGCCCCCCACCCTGCTGCCCGTCTGTACTTCCGGTCCCTCCGTCGCCCCTCTTGCAGCCCCCCACCCTGCTTCCCGTCTGTACTTCCGGTCCCTCCGTCACCCCTCTCGCAGCCCCCCACCCTGCTGCCCGTCTGTACTTCCGGTCCCTCGGCCGCTCCTCTCTCAGCCCCCCACCCTGCTGCCCGTCTGTACTTCCGGTCCCTCGGCCGCTCCTCTCTCAGCCCCCCACCCTGCTGCCCGTCTGTACTTCCGGTCCCTCCGTCACCCCTCTCGCAGCCCCCCACCCTGCTGCCCGTCTGTACTTCCGGTCCCTCCGTCGCCCCTCTCGCAGCCCCCCACCCTGCTTCCCGTCTGTACTTCCGGTCCCTCGGCCGCCCCTCTCGCAGCCCCCCACCCTGCTGCCCGTCTGTACTTCCGGTCCCTCCGTCGCTCCTCTCTCAGTCCCCCGCCCTGCTGCCCGTCTGTACTTCCGGTCCCTCGGCCGCTCCTCTCTCAGCCCCCCGCCCTGCTGCCCGTCTGTACTTCCGGTCCCTCCCCCGCCCTGCTGCCCGTCTGTACTTCCGGTCCCTCGGCCGCTCCTCTCTCAGCCCCCCGCCCTGCTGCCCGTCTGGCAGCCCCCAGTTCCTTCTCTGCGTCTGTGAGCCGGCTCCCGCTTTGCCTGTTCACTTAATTCTGCTCTTTAGAATCCACACAGGGATGAGGTCACAGGGTACCCGTCTTTCTCTGGCTGACTCATTTCACTTTAGCATAATATCCTCCAGCTCCACCCCTGCCGCCTCCAGTGCCGGGGTTGCATCCTTTTTCATGGCTGAGTAGTATTCCACTGTAACCGTGTACCACCGCTTTTCTCCTCCACCCGTCTATTGATGGACCCTTGGGTTGCGTCCATAGCTTGACCATTGTAATTAACGTTGCAATGAACATGGTGGGTGGGGGGCGGGGGAGGCAGCAATGTTGATTTTAATTTGAGAATACCAAATCTGAAATTACACTTAGCCATTATGAGGCGACCGCTAAGAGCCTGAGTTCCATTGCACAAAGGCGAGAGTCCGTGGGATGGCACCTCACTTACCTACAGGACTGCGGGAAGGCCTCACGCCCTTGCTCCGGACCAGAGCTCACCAACAGGATGGTGCATCTTACAGTCACATCTACTGAGGGAGATGTGGCCCAAACACTAAAACTAAAAACCCACGAAAATGACACAATAGAGACACTAGGAAGGATGCCTTTTCTTTCTGCCATATGTGCCTAAGAGCAAACGATGGTAGATATAACGTATCTTCATAAGACTTCAGATTGCATAACAGTCTGTTCAGCCTGAGACACTGGGGCTTGGGGTGGGCCCTGAACCCCAGGATCCATGGCAGAGGAGACGAGGACGGGGCAATCTGATTGGTCAAGATGCTCAATCAATGGGGAGAGGCCAAGGGGTATCTGATCACTATACTTACACTGCTTAACGATCCTCAAAGTGGAAAAATATGGGGGAATATTTATTTATAAATACCTATAGTTACATGGGTGAATCTTAAATTACAACATTGCATGGTATTTCATCTAGAAACAAGCAAAGTATTTGCAATGATTTCAGATCCTACGTGTGTGAAGAGTTTCTCTTCTGTTCGTACCACAGGGGAAAAGTTTTCTCAGCGTTGCCCAGTTTCATTCTAAATACGTAGGCCCCTTGTCTGCGCAGACGAGAATATTCCCCCAGACTCACCAATGTACTTAAACGTACCAGCAACATTTGGCTTTCTTAAGAGATTGTTTTTTCTGTCAAAACATTTTATTTATTTATTTATTATTTATTAATTTTTTGGGGTTAGTGATTCAACAAATCTTTCTCACAAGTCAGAATAATCTCTAATGGAATCCTGAACGGTATGAACATTCTCCTGGTGCCCGTGAGCACAGTGTCTCTTAGGATTTATAGCTATGAGTGGAATTACTGAGAAGAATATGAATATTCAACATCGGTTAGGAAGGCCAGATTGCTGTGCGGTGGGATCGCACTAATTTACAGGACAGCTGCGGACTAATATCGTGGCCCATGTTGTTTTTTATTTTCAGCAAAGCTCTTCGACGGTGACGATCGTCGTGAGTAGACCGTGGCACCTTGGCGTGGGCTTGCTCTGCAGCCCCCCCATGACGAGGGAGACCGGGCCTGCTCCGGTGTCTGCGCCCCCCCTCTGCAGCCCCCCCCATGACGAGGGAGACCAGGCCTGCTCCCATGTCTGCAGCCCCCCCACGACGAGGGAGACCAGGCCTGCTCACACCTCTGCCCTCCCCTGCAGCCCCCCCATGACAAGGGAGACCAGGCCTGCTCCCGTGTCTGCCCTCCCCTCTGCAGCCCCCCCATGACGAGGGAGACCAGGCCTGCTCCCGTGTCTGCAGCCCCCCCACGACGAGGGAGACCAGGCCTGCTCACACCTCTGCCCTCCCCTGCAGCCCCCCCATGACAAGGGAGACCAGGCCTGCTCCCGTGTCTGCCCTCCCCTCTGCAGCCCCCCCATGACGAGGGAGACCAGGCCTGCTCCCGTGTCTGCAGCCCCCCCACGACGAGGGAGACCAGGCCTGCTCACACCTCTGCCCTCCCCTGCAGCCCCCCCATGACGAGGGAGACCAGGCCTGCTCCCGTGTCTGTGCCCCCCCCTGCAGCCCCCCCCCCATGACGAGGGAGACCAGGCCTGCTCACACCTCTGCCCTCCCCTGCAGACCCCCATGACAAGGGAGACCAGGCCTGCTCCCGTGTCTGCCCCCCCCTCTGCAGCCCCCCCATGACGAGGGAGACCAGGCCTGCTCCCGTGTCTGCAGCCCCCCCACGACGAGGGAGACCAGGCCTGCTCACACCTCTGCCCTCCCCTGCAGACCCCCATGACAAGGGAGACCAGGCCTGCTCCCGTGTCTGTGCCCCCCCCTGCAGCCCCCCCCCCCCGTGACGAGGGAGACCAGGCCTGCTCCCGTGTCTGCCCTCCCCCCCCTGCGCCTCCCACTCCTGCCCGTCTCCAGTCAGTTTCTCCAGGGGGGGGGTGCTCTTCTCGCTGACCTGGCATTCGTTGTACACCCTGGATTTCCACCCCTTGCGGCTTAGAGGTGTGACGAAGACCTTCCCCCATTTTTGTTTGTTTGGTGGTTTGCTTGTGTTTTAGAAACTTACATTGATCAGTGAGAGGACAGAGGTGCCAGGTAACCACCGCATTCGAACTGTTGACTGCGTGGGTGCGTGACGAGGTCCCATTCTGTGGCTGCACTGAGACTCGACTCAGCGGGGACCTCACGTGCGGGCGAGCAAGACCCAGCGTCCCAGGGCGCGTGGCCACTGTGTGATGTCTCCTCCGTGCGCCGACCACCTGGAGCCCTGTTAGTCTGAATTCCCCTCCCAGGACTTTTCATGCCACACGGAGCAGTGAGGACTCCGGCCCTGACGCTTATTGCAGCTTTATGTAGCTCGGGAAATCTCAGGGAAGACGTGCCATCCTCCAGGTCCTCCCCAGGGCTGAGATGAGCGCATTGCCCCGACACCCCCTTTAAGTGGCGGCTCCTCCTGCTTCACCCTTTTCCAGAGGGGCCGGGCCTCTGGGGGTTTCCAGCTCTCAGCTTGAAGCGCTGACCCTCCTTTGTCCCTTTTGTGGACTCTGGGCTCTCTCGCCAGCACCTGCTCTGAGGGATTTGAAAAGCAGTCATTCTAAAAGGGGACGTCCCAAGGAGTAATGTCTATCCAATGCCCTAGAGATGTTGTGAAAACAGAGAAGGGTTCTGTAGGTGTCCGTCGGGTCTGAGAGCAGTTTATTTCTAACAGCACGCCAGGGGAGGCGTCTGCTGCCGCTCTGCGGGCCACACATGCCGCAGCGCAGCTCTGGACCACGGAGGACAGTCCCCGGGGCCAGCACAGCTGCCCTTGGGCTCCGCCGTCCCTGCTGCAGGGGGCTTCGTGTTCTTAGTGGAGGGAGATTTCTCTGACCTTCCTGCCAGGTCACGTGTGCACTTCAACGCTGTTTCAACATTTTAAAATTTGTGCAGGTGTGGCCCTGGCTGGTTAGCTCAATGGTACAGCGTCAGCCTGGGTGTGGAAGCCCCAGGTTCGATTCCCGGCCAGGGCACACAGGAGAAGTGCCCATCTACTTCTCTACCCCTCCCCCTCTCCTTTCTCTCTATCTCTCTCTCTTCTCCTCCCGCAGCTAAGGCTCCATTGGAGCAAAGTTGGCCCTGGGGGCTGAGAATGGCTCCATGGCCTCTTCCTCAGGTGCTAAGAAGAGCTCAGTTGCTGAGCAATGGAGCAACGCCCCAGATGGGCAGAGCATCGCCCCCTAGTGGCCTTGTGGAGTGGATCCCAGCCTGGGCGCATGCAGGAGTCTGTCTCTCCACCTCCCCTCCTCTCACTGAATAAAGAAAACAACAACAACAATTTCTTTTTATTATGTGCTTGTTTTTAAATGGATTCAGTGATTAGATTTGTGGAAATAAAGCTTCATAAATAAATAAAACCTCTCATTCCTGTGGAAAGGGAACTAAGCCCTGGTTTCTATGCTGTCATCTAATTTTGCTCCGGTCATTCTTTTTTTCCTTAATGAGAATCGGTGGCTTTGCGGGACCCGCAGATTTGTATCACTGGGTTACTGGACCAAGAAGCAACAACACATTTATAATACACGGTAAACAGACTGAGAGCGAGATATTTAACTGTAGCGTCAACATATGACAGAAATAAAACAGCGCAAGCTACAGACGGACGGGGAGATTTTAAAGCGCACGTGCGGAGTGAGGTCGTAGCGAGGGAGAGCTCTTGTTTGTGTCTCTAGCAAAACAGATAATAAATGACAGGTGGGGCATTGTGACCAACAGTTTGACCTCACCTGGAGGAAGGATCGGACCGGTCATTTCGGAATTCCTCATGAAATAGTTCTGTTGGGAAAACAGGCAGCTGAGAACCACCATAAGGCGACCACCTCAAAGATTCAGGATGCTGAGGAGAAGGGCTGAGGGACCAGATTCTGTGCTCACGGGAAGGCTGTGTGCTTCACGAGCATTCAACTAGACAGCGGCTAGACTCACAGAACCCGTGTCCACATCACAGGCACACGGGGACAAAACAGAGCCGACTCACAGAACCCGGCTCCAGATCACAGGCACACGGGGACAAAACAGAGCCGACTCACAGAACCCGTGTCCAGATCACAGGCACACGGGGGACAAAACAGAGCCGACTCACAGAACCCGTGTCCAGATCACAGGCACACGGGGACAAAACAGAGCCGACTCACAGAACCCGGCTCCAGATCACAGGCACACGGGGAACAAAACAGAGCCGACTCACAGAACCCGGCTCCAGATCACAGGCACACGGGGACAAAACAGAGCCGACTCACAGAACCCGTGTCCACATCACAGGCACACGGGGACAAAACAGAGCCGACTCACAGAACCCGTCTCCAGATCACAGGCACACGGGGACAAAACAGAGCCGACTCACAGAACCCGGCTCCAGATCACAGGCACACGGGGGACAAAACAGAGCCGACTCACAGAACCCGTGTCCAGATCACAGGCACACGGGGACAAAACAGAGCCGACTCACAGAACCCGGCTCCAGATCACAGGCACACGGGGACAAAACAGAGCCAACTCACAGAACCCGGCTCCACATCACAGGCACACGGGGACAAAACAGAGCTGCTGGAAAGGAGGAAAAGACACGTTAGAGCACATTAAAGAGAAGAGCGGAAGTCACTGGATTCGGACGCAGGGAAGGTTCTGAGATAACAGTTCTGGAAGAATGCCACCTGCTCCGTGCAGGCATCACAGCCATTTGACTGGACACGGTATCTGCAATGTCTTCACGGAATCCCGAGCCTCCCACCGCACACTACGTGTTCCTCACCACGGAGAGCGCTCCACCAGCGATGGAGTACTCAACGGCACAACGGCGGGAGTGTATTATTTACGCAATCACTGGCCAGACTCAAACATTCATCAGACGGAAGAGACTCAAAGGAGCGGCCACAGGGTGGCCTGTGTGTGTGCTGAGTTAGTTTGAATTTCAAACCGTGAATCAGGGGTAGAGAAAGTCCAGGGTGCAAATGACTTCTGTACTTGAACACCGAACGCCATCCTCCTGGAACACCATAGGCGCTCGCAAGATACGCGTCAGAATAGATACGCGTCAGAATGGATCGACCCTCCTCGGCCGCCTCTGTGTTGCCCAACTTCCATCGGGAGACCTGAGAGAGAGCAGGATGTGTTTCTTCCACAAAAGTCTTGACTTCCAAAAGTCAGCTAAGGCAGTGGTCCCCAACCCCCATTATACCGGCCATTTGGTACCGGTCTGCAGAGAAAGAATAAATAACTTACATTATTTCCATTTTATTTATGATATATTTAAGTATGAACAATGTTTTATTTTTCTGAAGTTGGAAACGGGGAGGCAGTCAGACAGACTCCCGCATGCGCCTGCCGGAATCCACCCGGTACGCCCACCAGGGGGCGATGCTCTGCCCATCTGGGGCATCGCTCTGTTGCAACCAGAGCCACTCTAGCGCCCGAGGCAGAGGCCACAGAGCCATCCCCAGCGCCTGGGCAAACTTTGTTCCAATGGAGCCTCAGCTGCAGGAGGGGAAGAGAGAGAGAGAGGAAGGAGAGGGGGAGGGGTGGAGAAGCAGATAGACACTTCTCCTGTGTGCCCTGGCCGGGAATTGAACCCGGGACTCCTGCACGCCAGGCCGACGCTCTACCACTGAGCCAACTGGCCAGGGCTTAAGCCTCATTCTTGACGCTTGCCTCTGTCATGTGATACATTTATCTGTTCCACCCTAAAAGCTGGTCCGGGGAAATATTTTCTGACATTAAACCCGTCCATGGCCCAGAAAGGGTTGGGGACCACTGGGCTAAGGAGCTGCAAAGCTAGCAGGGTGCTTCACAGGCTGTTCAGCAGACACGTGGCTTTAAGGACACTTCATTTCCATTTTGAAAGGCTACTTCCACCAGAAGAAACTGAGCGAGTAGCCATTGCGGTGCTTAGGGTGATCCCGTTTTTAAAACTTTCCTTTTACGCTGGGACCCGTGCTAGTCTGACCGATCTCTCTAGCATCTCCTTCCTCCTTCCCGCATTACACTACTGTTTGTTACACACTCTTGAGTGTTTCCAAAACTTGCCTGTTTAACTGAAAAAAAAAAATGCTTCCAAAGAGTCACACTACAACAAGCTGGCCCTGTGACAGACACGCTAATCTACTTTAAGTATGGAGTTCATTATTAAATAATCTTGGTGTGTCCCTAAGCGACTATCTGATACTTAAAACATGATTACGCACCAACTTCCCTTGACCGACAGAACTGTTTTCCAATGATTAGATTAAATCGGAAGACCTTATGGAAAAAAGAAATATGACCCGGAATAGGTCATTTGTCAAGGCTCCTGACAGGCATGTTTTATTTTACTAGGTATGCTGATATACATTTTTATGGACTAACCGAAATCGTTGTGAACGAGTCTTTGGCAATTTTAATCAATGAATAAATACCCAAAGTGAATATTCTCATTTTAGCTGGGGCCCTCAGTTTTTTGAGAAAATTGATCTCTCAGCTTGATTCCACATGCAGGTAAAGAGTTTAACTCATTACTAGTTCATGAGACATTTTTAACATAGACAATCTGTTTTATGATTTGCAAAAACTATTTATTTCTGCTCTCATGGCTCCTCAAATCAAGGAAATGTAAAGTTTCGTTTTCTGTGTCACTTTATCGTTAGTGGGCATATTATCCTGTAGAAATACGAAGCTGAAGGGCTTTAAAATTCTGTTACATTAAGAGCAATCACATCACCCTTGCTGCTGAGACGTTTTGGTACTTTGAAGAGGAAACTATCGCTTAAATATTCTGATTTTAAAACAAATAAAACATACTGTTAATATTGGGTAACATGTTAGAAACAAATATTTAGTAAGATTTTTACCCTTGCTTTCTCCATAGTAGTATGGTCTTGAGAGTTTATATTATAATATAGGCACACCTTAGATAGACTGCTGACTGGGTTCCAGACCAACGCAACAAAGCAAATGTTACAATGAAGCAAGTCACACATTTCTTCCTGTTGTTGTTTCCTAGCGCATATAAAGGTTATGTTTATACCAGACTGTGGTCTAGTAAGGAGGCAATAGCATTGTGCTTTTAAAAAGCCATGTATACACATTAATTAAAAAAATACTTTATTGCTCAAAAACGTGAAGGCATCGCCTGAGCCGTCAGCACGATGGCTGTCGGAGGGTCCTGCCTGGATGTGAGGCTGTTCGCTGGTCAGCGTGGGGGATGCTGGCGGATGGAGTGGTTGGCCCAGCTTGTTAAAATACAGCCATGACGTCTGCCACGTTCATTGTTCATCTCACGAGTGATTTTCCAGCACTGTGTGACGTCTGACGGCATTTTACCCAGAGCAGAACTACCCTGAGGGCTCGGGCCCTGCGGCTGCTCCGACAGCTGAGTTTCGGGATGGTCTACATCCTTCCTTGTCATGTCGACAGTCTTCCCAGCCCTTCCCCCAGGCGCAGATTCCGTCACAAGAAACCACTTCCTTTGCTCGTCCGTCCGTCTGTCCGTAAGCAGCAGCGCCCCCCCCCCCCCCCACATCCTGTCCTGAGTCCCCAGCAGCTCCGTCCTGTCTCCGGGCCTCACTTCTCTCTCCGGTCCTCCTGCTGTTTCCACCAGGTCGGCAGGGACTTCCTGCACCGCGGTCCTGAACCCCCGGTCACCCCTGCGGGCTGGAATCCTCGTCCTCCAGATCCTGTGAGTGCGGGCACTCTGACCACTTCCCGTGAATCCTGAATGTTCACAACGGTGAATCCTTTCCGGAAGCTTCTCTGTCTTCTTTGCCCAGACCCATCAGAGGAACCACCGTCTACGCCAGCTGCAGCCTGGAAAAATGCGTTTTTCAAATAAGACGACCTGAAAGTCAGAACTGCCCTTGGCCCTCGGGCTGCAGAGGGGACGCTGTGCCCGTCGGCAGGGAAACGACATTCATCCCAGGGACCGTCTCCACCGGACTGTCCAGCAGGTACCCTGTCCACCAGCAGGAGCATTTTGAAAGGAGCCCCCCCCCCCCGCCAGCAGCAGGTCTCAGCTGTGGGCTTGAAACATCAGCGAACGTGCTGCAAACAGCTGAGCTCTCCCCCCAGCTTTGCTGCTGCGTTCACAGAGCTGGGGGGTCGCTGGAGCCTCTGCTGAAGGGACCAGGTTTTCAGCTGGTCAGTGAGCACCGGGTCCAACCTGCCGTCACAGCCGCGTGAGTCCCTGACAAGAGAGTCGGCCTGTCCTTGCAGCCCTGCCCCCGGCGCTGTCTGTCCAGCCGAGAACGTCCCAGGTGGAGTCCTCGACTGACCTGAGGCTTGTGAACCTGACCCGGAAGATCAGCAGGTGAGTTGCAGGTAAGTGTGACCTCCTTCATTCCCTCCCTCGGCGTCGTCTACACCAGCGTCCCCCCCGCGGCGTCTACACCGGCCCCTCCCCCCCCCCCGTGTCTACACCGGCCCCCCCCACGGCGTCTACACCGCCCCCCCCACGGCGTCTACACCGCCCCCCCCCCCGCGGCATCTACACCGGCCCCTCCCCCCCCCGTGTCTACACCGGCCCCCCCCCACGGCGTCTACACCGGCCCCCCCCACGGCGTCTACACCGCCCCCCCCCCGCGGCGTCTACACCGGCCCCCCCCCACGGCGTCTACACCGGCCCCCCCCACGGCGTCTAAACGGGCCGTCCCTCGGCGTCGTCTACACCAGCGTCCCCCCCACGGCGTCTACCCCCCCCCCCCCCCCCGCGGCGTCTACACCGGCCCCTCCCCCCCCCGTGTCTACACCGGCCCCCCCCACGGCGTCTACACCGGCCCCCCCCCTCGGCGTCTACACCGGCCCCTCCCCCCCGCGGCATCTACACCGGCCCCCCCCACGGCGTCTACACCGGCCCCTCCCCCCCACGGCGTCTACACCGGCCCCCCCCCACGGCGTCTACACCGGCCCCTCCCCTCGGCGTCTACACCGGCCCCCCCCCGCGTCTACACCGGCCCCCCCCCTCGGCGTCTACACCGCCCCCCCCCGCGGCGTCTACACCGGCCCCTCCCCCCCCCCGTGTCTACACCGGCCCCCCCCCCCACGGCGTCTACACCGCCCCCCCCCCCCGCGGCGTCTACACCGGCCCCCCCCCCCCGCAGCGTCTACACCGGCACCCCCCCCCCGCAGCGTCTACACCGGCCCCGCTGCTTCCTCGGCACGTGGACGCTGCAGAGACGCTTCTTTCCTTCAGCCTCCCGAGCCCACCCCGCCAGCCTCACAGGCTCCTTCTGCGCCCTCCTCTCTCTCGGCCTCTGCAGAATGGAGGAGTCAGGGCCTCGCTCTGGATGAGGCTCTGGCTTCCGGGGCCCAGGTGGCTGGTGGGATCGTCCATCCAGACCCCTCGGACACTGTTCTATCAGCAAGAAGGCCGTTCTGCCCCCTCCTCACCGTGTGCTCACCGGAGGAGCACCTCTCGGTTCCTCAAGAACTCTTTCGTTGTGTGTTTACGTCTCGGCTAACTGACACAAGTGGTCTAGTTTTCATTGTGTTTCAGTTTTTGACAGATGTACCCTCCTCACTAAACTCAACCATTTCTTTTACCGCTCACAAAAATTAGAGGATATTTCAAAAATGAATATGAAGCAATAAAATATCCCCTATTTTTGTGATCAGTATAGCTTTTGGATTTAACTGACAGACGTGCAATTCTTCTTTGACTTGTATACTTAGAGGCCATAGCTGGGTTAGTAATGAGTGTAATTTTGATACTGTGGTGCTCAGGAAATAACAAGCCCTGAGGAGAGGACAGGACATCAAGATGGGGGACCGGCTGGTGGGTGGAACCCTCCAAATCCACACAAGGTTCATCAGTTAAGTGAGCCATCTCAGATCAGTGTGATTCATGGTGCCCTCAAACCATTACAAATGTATTATCAAAGATCACTGATCACAGATCACCATGACCAATATAATGATGATGAGAGCCCTGGCTGGTTGGCTCAGTGGTAGAGCATCGGCCCAGCGTGTGGAAGTCCCGGGTTCGATTCCTGGCCAGGGCACACAGGAGAGGCGCCCATCTGCTTCTCCACCCCTCCCCCTCTCCTTCCTTGCTGTCTCTCTCTTCCTCTCCCACAGCCAAGGCTCCATTGGAGCAAAGATGGCCCAGGCGCTGAGGATGGCTCTATGGCCTCCGCCTCAGGTGCTAGAACGGCTCTGGTTGCAACAGAGCATCGCCCCAGATGGGGGCAGAGCATCGCCCCCTGGTGGGCGTGCCGGGTGGATCCCAGTTGGGTGGGCACATGTGGGACTCTGTTTGTTACCCCTCACTTCTCACTTTGGAAACACACATACACACACACACACACACACACACACACACACAGCAATGATGATGAGAAAGCTTGAAGTATTGTGAGAACTGACACCATGGGACAGAGAGACACACACCAGGCAAACACTGTTGGAAAAATAGCGCCAACTGATTTACTCAACACAGTTCACACAGACCTTCCATGTATTAAAACTGAAATATCCTCACAGTGTAATGAGGGGAAGCAGGGTAACATAAGGTCTGTCTGTAGTAAAAAGATGCTTTATTTTCTTAACGTCTGGCACCATCCGACGCAAAGGCTTCGTAATAATTCCATAAACTTTTTGTTTTGTTTTGTTTTGTTTTGTACATGCTGTAAAACTTTTTTCTCTATCAGGACAACAACAAAAACAACAGAAAGAGTTAAATCTTCTTGAAAATAACTGCAGATTTGGGGGCGGGGGCAGAATATTATTATAAGAAAATGCGTAAGGTAGGGAATGTTTCCTGTGGCCGGAAGAACACGTGCTGCATGAAGCCTGCCTGGAATCTGATTGGGAAGAAGGCAACGAGGCCGGTGGGGCCACAGGAAGTACTTTGGGGGAGAGTCCGGGCTCCAGCGATGGCTCACTGCTGCCGCTCTCCAGTCTACTGTGAGCACCTGCCTACCTGTGCCCTCACAGAGCCCACGGGTCGGTCTGCTGGGTCCTCATCTCCTCTACTTACACGTGGCTGGTGAGTCTGAGAGCCTGAACCCAACACGTTTGGAGACAGCGGCGCTGGTGCAGAACTGCCTTCTGTTCCGGGAAGATCAGCTGAGAGGATCGATCGAGGACACACGGCGTGTTTAGAGGTCAGTGTGTCTGTCACGGAGCGCGGGCGATCTGGATAACGCGCTGAGAGCGTGTTTCCCCTGCCCCGTCTTCGACTGACCTCTCAGATGCTTTCTCCTCAATCTTCCGGGGTCCCATGTACCACACGTGGGATCAACACTGTTAAGATCAATATTAAAATGCTGCCAACCTTACTCCACAGTCCACAGGTCTCCCCCTCCAAAATCACCAAGAATTTAAAATGCATCTAGTTTAATGGGTTAAGTGAGGAAATAAACATAAACGCTGGAGCCCGGCAAAGGCACCATGTGAAGATGAAAGAACAGGTTAAGCACCTTTATTTTGACAGGAGAGATAACCAGGACTGTGTTGCATTTGGATGTTTATATAAATCCAGCCCCCTCTGCCGCGAAGTAACTGGGAATCCGAGCCACACTCAGTGGATAGATCCCAGCCCAGTGTCCAGGACTGGCCTCCCAGACGAGACCACGGTCCCCTAGGGCTGCTCAGGGTCCTGCAGTCAAAGTCCTCTGGAATCAGACACACTTTCTACAAGGGACCGACTCCTCCACCCTTCACACCGCAGGCTTCTTCCCAACAAGATCACGGGCCTGCTGGCCACAGTTTGTTATCAATCAGGAACCCAGGAAGCTTCCGCCTGCCGTCTGGTCCTTTATCTAAAGCTGCTCCTCAATAATGGAACAGACAGGGGGCCAAAGGGGAACACGGGGAGCCCCAAATCCCAAGGTTCTCCCGCCCGGCACTGACAGAAGGCACGGGCTGGTGACGTCCCTGGGTGACTGACGTGTCTTTGCGCGGCTCGCTGGCTTACTTTCGCACAGGGCCAGGCACTGGTCAGCCCTGCTGGCCCCCTGTGCACTGCCTTTCGGAAACCTACCAGGGTCAACACTGATGCACTGTCCCCAAACAAATGGCCCTTTTCTTTTTTTAAGAGTGGACAGGTGACTCGGCAGACTCAACACACAGTACGTGGGTGGAGGGACGGACTCCTTGCAGACCGGTGTTCAAAGGCCAGTCATGGGTCTGGGAGCGAAACGGGCCCACGGTCTGATCCCCACCTCGGGCCGGCTCTGTGGGTGGCCTAGCACACAGTCTGTATCGTCACCCTCTCAGGTTTCTGTGGGTGGCCTAGCACACAGCCTGTATTGTCACCCTCTCAGGTTTCTGTGGGTGGCCTAGCACACAGCCTGTATCGTCACCCTCTCAGGTTTCTGTGGGTGGCCTAGCACACAGCCTGTATCGTCACCCTCTCAGGTTTCTGTGGGTGGCCTAGCACACAGCCTGTATTGTCACCCTCTCAGGTTTCTGTGGGTGGCCTAGCACACAGCCTGTATTGTCACCCTCTCAGGTTAAAGTGTTCCTTTCCTTCCTCTGTAAGGGTCGTCAGCTGATACACACGACAATGCAGAATGAAATGGCAGCACAGGAGGGCTGGGACGTCACACATCGTGGATGACGCGCGTGACACTCTGTGGACCTGTGACGCAGGGACGCTCCTCTGTGCTGGCAGCCGTGGGCACTGTGGAACGGCTTCTTCCCACCTCTCACTCCGGGGCAAGTTGTTCCCACGTATCTTCTCTCTGGATATTTCTTTGCTTTTACTTTTCTCTCTTCTGTTTTATTTTCAAGCACAAGTAACACATATTTGTACTTTGATATATTCAAACACTATATTAATATAAAAACAATGGAACCCGATGGGTGGTGGCACAGTGACTAGAGCGTCAACCCAGAGTGCTGAGGACCCTGGTTCAAAACCCCAAGGTTGCCGGCTTGAGCGCAGGCTCACTGGTTTCAGTGCAGGCTCATCGGCCTGAGTGCCGGTCACTAGCTTGAGCACAGGATCATGGATATGATCCCGAGGTCACTGGCTTGAGCCCAAAGGTTGCTGGCTTGAGACCACGGTGACTGGCTTGAGCCCAAGGTCACTGGCTTGAGCAAGAGGTCACTGACTCAGCCTGAAACCCTCCTGGTCAAGATACATATGAGAAGCAATCAATTAATAGCTAATGTGAGGCAACTATGAGTTGATGTTTGTCATCTCTCTCCTCCCTCCCCTCTCTCCCTTTCTGTCTCTCTCTTTCTAAAGAAAAAGCAAAAAAAGCAAAACTCCCATCACCATCGTCTCACTCCAGAGGTGACCACCTATCTGCATGGTGAGCGGCTCTCCAGGACCCTGACTGCTCAGCTGCGTGGGTAGATTTATCCATATGAACAGAGATCTTTTCATTTGTTTTATTTATGTCTTACCGTTTACATACATCGGGTTCTAAGAGAATGTAAGCTCCAGGAGGTCAGGGGCTTTGTTCATTCCCTGGTGTATCCATTCATCAGTGCTCGGAACACAGCACACACTCCTTGAATATCTGCTGCGTGAGTACAACTTGCTTTTCCAACTTCATCACACATCTTGGTGACTTCCCCACATCAGTACAAAGATGTGGAGCCACCTCATGTGTTTTTTACACACACACCCAGGATTATACAATGTGGACATAGGATGAATGATTGAACCGCTGTAATTCCCAGTTTTAGTTTAGAAGTTCAGGTATCTGCTTTACGGGGGTCCTCCTCTAGGCAGTGAGCCCGCATTGGGCCTGAGAGGACGCTCACAGTGGCCCTTCCTCAGTCTCTCCTTCGGGTGGGAGACCCTAGAAGGTGTCTGCCTCTGGCCATGTCTTTCTGAAGGACAGGGACTGTCTCCACCTCTCTGACAGAACCGCTAGGAGAGGGTTCACAGCAGAGAGAGCCTAACAGACCTGTAACATTGAATAAAGCCCGTGGACACCTCCCTGCATGGTGGGACTGGGGTCTAGAGGGACAGCTGACCCTACACCGTGTTGGGTGGGGAGGAGGACGGACGAGGAGCTTACTGTTATTTTTTAACCAGATGGCTCAACACGGAGTCGACCGCACCCAGGAGAAGATGGACAGAAATCGAACTGCCTCTTGAACATGCGGTTCTCTGTAATTGGTAATTAACCCGCTCCACCCCCCACCCCCCACCCCAACACGTTTCTCATTCAGGAACGTGGACAAGAGGATCGGAACGTTTTCAGATGAGGCGAGTTGGCCTTGCAGTTGTAACTTGCTCGCTCACTGGACATTTTTTAAGGCACCCCAAATAGTGTCCAGCCCTCTCTGTTTAAAAAGTGCAAAAATCTGCCTGTTACCTCAACCTGTATTCAAATGAACTAGAAAGAAGGTTCGTGAAACCCGGAGAAAAGTGTGAGCCTCTCCCCCGGCGACAGAACAATTGTTCAGCGAAGCAACCAGTTTTTTTAATTTTTTTTTATTTTTATTCCTGCGTGAGCTTTAAAATAATGGCATCACCACAGCAACGAAAATATTTTTGTCCCCAGGTAAGAGATTGTTTCTGTCTAGTCATCTCAAAATATTGCCTTGGTTGTAATTGTTTCCTTGACAAAAAAATGATTGAGAACACGACAAAAAAATTTGTTGCTGAAAAAGGGAAACATTAAATTAGGCCCCGACTTCCAGTCAAAATAGAACCAGATGGTACATGTAATTAGAAGTCGGGGAGGTATTTGAAGTTTTTAACTTAAGTGTTTACCTTACAACATCAGCTCAATTCTTCCACCCAGATGTGACATCATCTCAGCACCAGGACAGAAAAACAACACAAAAGATGGAAAAAACTCCAAAAATCAAAAATTAAAAAAAAAATCCAAACTGATGAGTCCTGTACTCATTCTGCCCATCGAATGGCGTAGAACTCGGCAAGTTCACCCTGTGGGGTCAACCCTGTGAATTCTATTTCCTCACAACGTGTTGTTTTTGCTTCTGTTTCTGTTTTTGTTTTTTTTTTTTTCCTGTGAATCTATCACGGGCTTTGGGATCAGAGAGCCCTGGGTAACACAGGCGTGTTTTGCCAATATCATTTATTAACGTATCGGGGTCACTCGACAAATAGTGGGTACCTATCGTGTGCCCGTAACCAGGACAGACAGGGGCAAGATGCCTGTATTCTTTTTTTTTTTTTTTTTTTTTTTTGTATTTTTCTGAAGTTGGAAACGGGGAGGCAGTCAGACAGACTCCCACATGCGCCCGACCGGGATCCACCTGGCATGCCCACCAGGGGGTGATGCTCTGCCCATCAGGGGCGTTGCTCTGTTGCATCCAGAGCCATTCTAGCACCTGAGGCAGAGGCCATGGAGCCATCCTCAGCGCCCGGGCCATCTTTGCTCCAATGGAGCCTTGGCTGCGGGAGGGGAAGAGAGAGACAGAGAGGAAGGAGAGGGGGAGGGGTGGAGAAGCAGATGGGCGCTTCTGTGTGCCCTGGCCGGGAATCGAACCCGGGACTCCTGCACTCCAGGCCGACGCTCTACCACTGAGCAAACTGGCCAGGGCCAACACCTGTATTCTTGGAGCTGCGGGTTTATAATTCGTAGGAACTGATGAGCCTTCGATAGTTTATTTATCATCTCTAGACCTCATCCTCATTATCTCTAAAATGGTAAAAAAAAAATAGTTACCTACTTCACAAGGTTATTTTGGTTTTAATAGGATAGTAACGCTTGTGAGATAAAGTGGCACCGCGCTTCCACAGAACAGACACTGAAGAACAGCAGCCACGTGCCCTGACCCTCCATCGCCCGCGTCCCTGACCCTCCGACGCCCGCGTCCCTGACTCTCCATCTCCCGCGTCCCTGACTGTCCGACGCCCACGTCCCTGAACACACAGAGAGATCCGGCTCCCTGAGCTCGTGTCCTCAGAAAGGACCACTCTACTCCGAAGCCCGTGGCGGCCAGTCGGAACAAAAAGCCAAGACACACTTTGAAAGGAGACACGGAATCTTTGAAAGGGCGTTGAACGCAGTCACGAGAACAAAGTACATAGTCTCGGGAGCTTCAGCAGCGGACGTTATGTATTTCTAAAAGTCCTGGTTGCCGTAGATTTTTAATAACCGCCAGAGCAAAATCTCCCTTCGGACTTTTCACGGCTTCTCAGCCCCCCTCACGGGACGGACTCCTGCCGTGCAGCAGAGGGGCGACCGTCTGGGCTCCTGGCTCTGCGGCTGCGCCATGGCCGTGTGCAGAGTGCCCGCGGCGTGTTCCAGGGCCTCGGACAGCTCCCCGGAGCCTGCGCCCCCCTGCAGGTCCAGGTGACCGCTGCTGGGTGTCGGTCATGCCGGCCCAGACTTGGGGCATGGCACACCCACGGGGCTCCGCTTGCAGGGAGTGGGGCGGGGAGTCTGGACGGGACCCAGCCCTCACTGCTGGTCTCTGCACCATGGTTCCGGGGACTCGGCTGGGTAGTCTCGGAGGCTGGGGCCACTCGGACGGTCAGGAGAGGTGTCTTCACTCGTACGCCTGCTTGTTGTCACTGGCTGTCTGTTCACGGGGCCAGCAGCGGGACCGTTGGCCAGGAGCGGGTGGCCTCCTGTCCGTGCGGCCGCTCCATGTGGGTTCACTTGGATTTCTTCACGGAACGGCTGCTGGGTTTTACGAGTGAGTGCCCCAGAAGAGCCAGGTGTCAGGTCGCGTTGAGAGACAGTGACTTTTACCGCAGACGCTCCCACCGAGAGTCCAGAGGGGGCTCCCCCCTCGTCGGAAGGAATGCCCAGGTCGCGTCAGCAGCAAGGGCAGCTCACAGGACGGAAGAATCGGGAGCAGGCTCGGACATGGCCTCCCGTGCTGTGCTGTGGTTTAGTGAATGGTTGCTGATGAGTGAAGAAAAGTTCTGACGTTTACAAACGAGGGTGCAGAGAACAGGTGGTTTTCCAGCAGCAGTCAGAGAGAGAGGGTGCTGCGTTTTCTTCAAGAGGCACGGTGACCCCTTCCTCGGCCGCCCCCAGAAGATGACGGGTTCGTTTGGAGAGTACACCGAGCTCTTCTTAGGGGTGGGGGCACAGGGTCTCCGAGAGCTCGGACTGCTAACGGTCCATCGCCTGCTGAAGGGGTCAGACTGGGATTTGCGCCCTGCCTCGGTCGCTTGTGACCCAAACGACCACGGACAAACGACTGCGCCGTTTTTGCGCCTCAGATCCACCGTCTATAGAAGAGGAGATGACAGCAGCCCTTCAGGAGGTGCTTGGAGAACGTTAGCCGAGTGCCTGACGCCGACTAAGCCCTCAGTAACCGGAAGCATTCATTCCACTAAGTCAGCGGTTCTCAACCTGTGGGTCGCGACCCCGGTGGGGTCGCCTAAAGCCATCGGAAAATACATAATGCATATCAGGTATTTACATTCCGAATCATAACTGTAGCAAAATTACAGTTATGAAGTAGCCACCCAAATTATTTTTTGGTTTGGGGTCCCCGCAACATGAGGAACTGTATTGCAGGGTCACGGCATTAGAAAGGTTGAGAACCACTGCACTAAGTGGGTAATAACGATAGTTTCATCTCTGAGGGCAGGAGGGATTTGGGGAAGGGGGTGCTGCGGGTGCCGGAAGGGGCAGACGCAGACGGGCATCCGGGGGGCGGCGTTGAGAGCGCATTCTGAAGCAAGGCCGCCATCGCAGGGCGGAGCTGGCCACCTCCCCGTCCCACCTCCCCGTCCCCACCCGGAGTCTCGGGGAGGCTTCCCTTCCTGTCTGCGCCCTGTAGCTGCACGTGTCTTGGCTGCGACAGAGGTGCCGAGCATGGCTTCACGTGGGAGCGGAAGGGACGGGGCCGCCACCCCCAGGCCTCCCACACGGACACGGTGTTCCCTGGACACCCCGCCAGGGCTTCGCGAGGGCACAGGACGGGCGCCAATCGGCCCCTCCTCTCTCTTAGCCAGAGCTGCGGGGGGGACACTGTCCCCTCCTTGTCCTGCTCTGCACCAAGGAGCCCTTTCACCTGGGGTGACAGATGGCGCCGGGAAGCCCCCGAGTCTGTAGAGCAGGGGTCTCCAAACTTTTTACACAGGGGGCCAGTTCACTGTCCCTCAGACCGTTGGAGGGCCGCCACATACAGTGCTCCTCTCACTGACCACCAATGAAAGAGGTGCCCCTTCCAGAAATGCAGTAGGGGCTGGATAAATGGCCTTAGGGGGCTGCAGTTTGGGGACGCCTGCTAGAGGCTCCAGCTCTTTGTCTCAGATATGGTTCCGTGGGTTCTTCCATGTCATGCAATTGTAATCACACACGCAGCCTCCACGATGTACATGTGATCATACATGCAGCCCTCCACAATGTACATGTGATCACACACTCAGCATCCATGATGTACATGTGATCACACACACAGCCCTCCACGCTGTACGTGATCACACACGCAGCCCTCCATGCTGTACATGTGATCACACACGCAGCCCTCCACACTGTACATGTGATCACACACGCAGCCCTCCACGCTGTACATGTGATCACACACACAGCCCTCCACGCTGTACATGTGATCACGCACGCGGCCCTCCATGCTGTACATGTGATCACACTTGCAGCCTCCACGCTGTACATGTGATCACACTTGCAGCCTCCACGCTGTACATGTGATCACACTTGCAGCCTCCACGCTGTACATGTTTCACTTAAACCTCCGGGTCTGGGGCTGCGAGCTGCTCAAAGTCCAGGTGCCAGAGAGTCGGTTCCAGGTTGTTGGCGGCTCCCGGGTTAATAACACAAATGGGGATGGTGAGAGGGGCCTTCTCTTCCCACAACACGGGAACAAAGCACACGGGAGAGTCAGGTCTGTTTTCGGCAGAACAAGTCCCCTGAGCACACGCGTGCACAGCAGCCGTGCCCCCACGGGGAGGTGCGGCCGTGTTGCTGGGAGGGGACTCCACACCAGGCTTCCTGCGACCTTCCTGCCGTGGCCTTCCTCTGTGTCAGTTTAGCTAAACGGCTGCTACGTTTGCAAAATCCCCCTCCCTGTGTGATTCCAGACCTGGACGAGGGACACGTACCGGGACGTGGGAGGCAGAACAGGAGCAGCGGCTGCCGCTGCACTTGGAGGGTCAGCGCAGGGAGCCCGGCACTGGGGCGGCCCGCCCACCTCTGCCGGCTCCCCAGGCCCCCTCGTTGGGGACAGCCGCTCCCGCCCCCCACCACTGGCCCCGCACGGCCACCACCCCCACGCGGGCACCGCGGCCCCCACCCCCGCGCGGGCACCGCGGCCCCCACCCCCGCGCGGGCACCGCAGCCCCCACCCCCACACGGGCACCCCAGCCCCCGCAGCCCCCACACCCACGCGGGCACCACGGCCCCCACACCCGCACGGCAGCTCCCACCCCCGCGTGGGCACCGCGGCCCCCACACCCGCACTGCAGCCCCCACCCCCGCGCGGGCACCGCGGCCCCCACACCCGCACTGCAGCTCCCACCCCCGCGCAGGCACCGCAGCTCCCACCCCCGCGCAGGCACCGTAGCCCCCACCCCCACGCAGGCACCGCAGCCCCCACCCCCGCGCAGGCACCGCAGCCCCCACCCCCACGCAGGCACCGCAGCCCCCACCCCCGCGCAGGCACCGCAGCCCCCACCCCCGCACAGGCACCGTAGCCCCCACCCCCACGCAGGCACCGCAGCCCCCACCCCCACGCAGGCACCGCAGCCCCCACCCCCACGCAGGCACCGCAGCCCCCACCCCCACGCAGGCACCGCAGCCCCCACCCCCACGCAGGCACCGCAGCCCCCACCCCCACGCGGGCACGCAGCGCAGGCCCTCTCTTCTGCTTGGCTTTTCTGAGCTCACCGGCAGATGTGCGGACGCCTCAGGAGCTCTGCCAGATCCCCGCCCCACCAAAGGTGGAGGACGTGACAGCTCCACGCCTGACACAGCCCTCGGAACCGTCCCCACCACGCCCGTTCCACCGCGCCACACCCACACCTTAGAGACCTATTCTTTTCATCGTCCGCTTTCCCCAACGGCCAAGAACCGCTTGTTTCCAGAACCTCGTGGGAAACCCAGAGGCACGTCACGGTCGAGCTCCAGCTATTAATACTTCCCCGGTAACCTCCGGACACCCCAGGCTCCTTCCTCAGTGACCCCAGGCCCACAGCGCTCTCGTCTGTCTCGTGGTCTCGGCACGTGGCTGTGACATGCTCCTCCCACCACTCACAGGGGGAGCCTCTCCTCTCATGTTTCAAATATTTATTTAAAAATCACCCTGATGAGAGAACTCTCCTTCCCCTCCCCTCCTCTCCCCTTCCTTCTACACGACCGGCCCAAACACTCCCCATGGCCTCTAATCTGAGTTGCTTCTGTTTCCTCTGTAACGTGCGCCCAGATTCTTAGTGTCCCTGTGTGTGTGCGTAGACATGTTCAAGTCACTCTCTCTCCCACTGACCAACACGGACGTTTGCTTGTGTCAGCAACCCGAGTTTGCTTTCTTCTCAGCTGTGTTCACACTCCCTCACACACAGCCTGAGACACAGCCGCCTCTATTTGGTGAATAAATAAACGTCCCGGCTACATTAATGTGTGAGTGGAACAGCCCGGGGAACGCACATGAACGCACGCACCTGGAATCACTCCGACTCCTCACGAGACAGGAGAGGAGGGTCCGAGTCCCTCCCCTGCCTCTGACAGGCCGTGGCTGTGTCAGGCTGACCGTGACCTCGTCAGTTCCAAACCTGCCATCCATGTCAGACTCGTGCCACATTCTAAGTCACGTCAGGGTTTTGACTTTGGAAGTTACATCCAGCACTAAGGGTATATACATCTCTTCTTCCCTCAGAAGAACTGCCTTTGGCTATCGGTTTCTTTGGAGGAAGGAGTAGTTAAAAAAATGAAGTCCCGCTGAATCTGGATAGTTACCAAAACCATCCTAGATCTGGGTCGTGACGGACGACTGAGACCCAGACAGCCTGAGAGAGCAGCCGGGCCTTTGTGTCCAAACAGGAGGAAGACGAGAGCTTCGCCAGGGCCGCAGCGGGGTCAGAGGGACACCCACGGCGTCTGTCCTGGAACCTGTCCCTGCGTGTTCACACCCCTGCTCCGGGGGGCTCAGACCGGAACTTGTCGCTGCCAGCTTCCGTTTGTTTCTGTTACATTCCTTTCTGCGACAAATCAGGGTTGACTTTGGAAGTTACATCCAGCACTAAGGGTATATACATCTCTTCTTCCCTCAGAAGAACTGCCTTTGGCTATCGGTTTCTTTGGAGGAAGGAGTAGTTAAAAAAATGAAGTCCCGCCGAATCTGGATAGTTACCAAAACCATCCTAGATCTGGGTTGTGATGGACGACTGAGACCCAGACAGCCTGAGAGAATACAGCCAGTGGCCACCAGACACGAGGAAATGCTCACAGCCCTCTCTTTCTTCCTGAATAGAATAGACAGACACATGCGGGCTTTTAGGAGGCACCGTGTCTAGTTGGGAAGAATGAAAAATACAGCGTATCTCCCTGGGTTCACGCAGAGGGAACTGCTGTCTGATCAACTGGGCTGAGTCCTTGGCTCTCCGGAGTCATGGATCTAGAAGGCAGCCAATAAAAGTTAAAAAAAAATCACACATACACCTACTTAGATACAGTCATTCTTCTCTCTCTCTCTCTCTCTCTCTCTCTGTTTTTAAAGTTGCCATGTCTGTTTCTATTGTCTATCTGCAGAGAAGCTAACTGCATGCAGCCGGGCCTTTGTGTCCAAACAGGAGGAAGACGAGAGCTTCGCCAGGGCCGCAGCGGGGTCAGAGGGACACCCACGGCGTCTGTCCTGGAACCTGTCCCTGCGTGTTCACACCCCTGCTCCGGGGGGCTCAGACCGGAACTTGTTGCTGCCAGCTTCCGTTTGTTTCTGTTACATTCCTTTCTGCGACAAATCAGAACCCACTCATCTGCTTGAGAAAAAAAAAAGTAAAAGCCAGAGGTAAAGACACGTGTCGCCTGTTGCCGAGAGACCCTGACAGACTCCCCTCGACCTCTCTTCCCTCCGCTGACCAGCTCATTGCTGTATCTTGGATCTGACACGTTGATATGAACACTTTGATCCAGTGACAGGAGTCTCTCCCGTCCGAGAGGGGACGTCACGTGACGGTCGGGATGGAGTAGGGCAAGGGTGACGACATTTCTCGCTTCCAACTGCGAACCCGTCGCCTGGCGCAGCGTCTGCACCGGACGCACTCGGGAAGTGGGAAGCGTTCACCTGGTAAAGGAACAACACACGTCTGCAGAAGACAGTAGGGCGTGGCTCACGGGGGCCTGTTTCCTTTCTCGCCCTCATGTCTACACACAAACGGAGAGACGAGAAACCAGACCCGTGCAAAGCCTTCAGAACGGAGAGATGAGAAACCAAACCTGTGCAAAGCCTTCAGAACGTAGAGATGAGAAACCAGAGCTGTGCAAAGCCTTCAGAACGGAGAGACGAGAAACCAGAAAACCAGATGTGTGCAAAGCCTTCAGAGCGCCTCGCAGGTGTTAGGAGACCCCCGCCCGCACTGATGATACTTAACGCAGCAGACGCAGGCACCACGGTCGGGTCAGTGTCCCCCTCCCAACCCGAGCAAGTGTCACACACTGAGTGCCCAGTAAGACGCCGAGCCATCCACGTGGCTGTGCATGAACCCCCAGGCCATGCAAGGGCTCTCCCTGCTCTGTCCCCCTCGGAGGTGAAAAGCCACGTGAGTTTCTCAATAAAACGGGTCCTTCAACTTTCCCTACTGCTGAAATCGTCACGAACGCCCGATTCCTCTGGCCTCCTTTTTAAAACGCTGGGCCTTGAAAAGAAGGCGGGTGCCTGGCAGACCTGGTCGGAAAGGGGGGACGGAGAATGCGGGAAGGGTCAGCGGGACGCGGTAATAAATCACCCCCGTAATTAATGCTGCTGCCTCGGGCAGGGCTCCCAAACTGGGCTAACGGAAAGTCACCAGTGCGTGGCACAGGAAGAGGAAGAGAGGTGACCAGCACGGCCGAGACCACCAGAGCGGGAGCTGCTGGGGGGTGGGGTGGGGGGGTAACCCGTGCTCTTTAACGTGCGCGAGTCAAGGAGTCTGATCACCGGCAGGACGCTGTTTCCACAGGCCAGGGTCGTGGAGTGTCAGCCCCGAACAGTCAGGGACTGTGGTGTGGAAGAGGGTGGGAGACCACTTTCAGCAGGTCACAGCGGGGAGTCTGCCGGTGTTCTGAGAGAGAAAGAGAGAGAGAGAGAGAGAGAGGGAAGAAGAAGAAGAAGAAGAAGAGAGAGAGGAAAGAGAGAGAGAGAGAGAGAGGAAGAAGAAAGAGAGAGAGAGAGAGAGAGAGAAAGAGAGAGAGAGAGAGAGAGGAAGAAGAAGAAAGAGAGAGAGAGGAAGAAGAAAAAGAGAGAGAGAGAGAGAGGAAGAAGAAAAAGAGAGAGAGAGAGGAAGAAGAAAAAGAGAGAGAGAGAGGAAGAAGAAAGAGAGAGAGAGAGAGGAAGAAGAAAGAGAGAGAGAGAGGAAGAAGAAGAAGAGAGAGAGAGAGAGGAGGAAGAAGAAGAAGAAGAGAGAGAGGAAAGAGAGAGGAAGAAGAGAGAGAGAGAAAGAGGAAGAAAGAGAGAGAGAGCGAGAGAGAGAGAGACGAGTAACAAGCTGCCCTTGTATTGATAGGCAACCGTTTTGCTGAACTGAAACTTATGATTAAAAAAAGTCATCAAGGAGAATTGCCCTGATCCTCTACATCAAAGCCCGGCTGGCCTCAAGCAGGGGAGCCGGCAGTGCCCTGATTAACACAGGCCTCGTTAATTACAGACTTCCAAGAGCTCCTGTTCTCCAAGTGCAGACACACGGCCGAGGACAGGACTGCATCTCGTTCTGCACGTCTTGACGCCTCCTGTCCACGGGGGAGGGCCCAGCTCACTCTGACCCGCCGGCTGAGGGCGTCAAGTCCACTCGCGGTGCCCACGGATGCTTCCGGGATCACTCCCTGTCGCCCGCGGTGTGTGGCAGGGACAGAAAAAAAAATAACAAGACCCCTTGCCCTCTGGTGTGGGGCAGCTGGTGCGGTTCTGCGTGCTGTCTCTTCCTTCCCTGTCCTGGGCCTGCTGTGCCCACCGGTGCTGTCTGAGTGGGGGGTGGGGGCACGGGACTCAGACGGGGGTGAGACGGACGTTGGGAACGGGAGAGGGTTGTGAAGGGTGACTACGGCAGGGCACGAGGCGAGGGCGACGAGAAAGGGGAGGAGGAGCGAGGGCATCACCACAAACAGCTGGCCAGGTCCTCTACGGACCCTGTGCCTTCCCAACAGCCCTGGGGGGACAGCGGGTGACACCACGGTCACCCACCCATGACCCCAGTCTGTCCCACTCAGAGCCCTTCACCACGGTCACCCACCCATGACCCCAGTCTGTCCCACTCAGAGCCCCTCAGTGTGGCCCGGGGACAGCGGTCTGGTGGAGCGACCCCTCACAGCAGTTCCGGGCAATGGGGGGGGGGGCAGCGGCTGGGGCCCTGGGGAAGCGTTTACCTGAGACAGGTCAGTGCGACACCTTCCCACGTCCCTTCCCTTGTCTTACGGTGGACACGGTGGCTGGAGGAACACGAGGACAGCCCAGAAAGTGACACTGGGGGCCCTCTCCTGCCAGACCTCCTGGAGCGGAGCTAAGTCACCAGTCGGGGGCGACCCCCTGGCCCCCTTTTCCTGTCTCTCAGTGCATTCTGCACGCCGACAGGCGCCCTCGCCGTCCAGGTGAGAACACCCTGTCACGTGGGCTGGGACACCTTCTCCCAGCACGCAGAGGCGTGCAGAGCTGGCGCAGGGGAGCCTGGGGTGGGTTTCAGAGCCTGTGCTGGGGGTGTGGTGCTTGGAGAGCAGCCCTATGGATTGTGGGAGACGTGGAGAGTGAATCTGTGGGAGAAGGAGATTTTTCAGAAGTTTTACATTCTATTAAAAATATACTTTCCCTTTTTTTTTTTTTTTTAAAGAGATGGTGGTCATAATTGAGACAGCTTTTGTGTACATCTGGGTAGTTGAACTAGGGTTTATATTTTAATGATATAAGAGTGAGAAACACTTACCGCATGCCTGGCATGTTTAAATCCTTCAAGTGGAAGCAGCTGTCCTTACTCTGCAACAAAGTTAATCCTAAAAGTACTGTGCAGTCTTCAAGCCGACCAATCTGGCCGCCCGTGGGCTTAAACAAAGTCCTCAGCTGGAGTCCCTTCCTCTGTAAGAACGCCCTTCCCTTTCAGCAGAAACGCTTTTAGGGTATGTCTCTTTTATGCCCAGAGCCGGGGGAAAAGCAACACCCCATCAGATCAGTTCTTTGCTACCAGTCAGTTGATTAGATACTGTGATCCAAGTTTAAGAGATTAACTTGAAAGCAGTCATTTGCCACTTGCTGGTGACAGGTTCTGAGAAATGTGCCAGTAGGCGATTCCGCGGCTGTGGGAACGCCCCAGAGGCCATTGCACACGGCTGACAGGGGAGCCTGCAGCCCACCTGGGCTGGACGGAGCCGTCTGATGCCCCGGGCCGTGTCCCACGCTGCACAGGACCGCACAGGGCAGCACGGGTCTGCACCAAGCACAGGGGAAGATGACGCCGTCGGGAGATGCGACAAGCGTGTGAGGTGTGAGGCTGCCGGAGCAACATGGCGACCGGTTTTCAGAGCCCTTTCTGCTGTGAGCGCAGAGAGCGCTAAGGTAAGGATGAAAGGTCCAGTGTAGCGCATCCACACCCAGTCACAGCGGTCTGCGCTCGTCACCCGGGCCAGTCACCGCGCACAGCTGCGTATGCCACACTGCTACACGACGAGCTTGTCCACACTGGCATCACCACGGGCGCGTGAGCCATGCGCTGCCGCAGGACGTTATGGTGGCTGCCGGGCCACTGGGTGATGGGTTCTTCAGCTCCAGGGGTCATCGTCACATACGCAAGGATGTAGTCGACTGAAACGTCCCTGGGAAGTGCGTGACTGTATCGTCACTTCAAATCTTCCTCACTCTAGGAAACGTAAGACATCTACGGTTCTAATGCCACACTGGGGACGCGTGTCACCCGCTCGGCAGAACCTAGAGAAAGTGGTTCTCAACCTTTCTAATGCCGTGATCCCGCAATACAGTTCCTCATGCTGCGGTGACCCCAAACCAAAATATAATTTGGGTGGCTACTTCATAACTGTAATTTTGCTACAGTTATGATTCGGAATGTAAATACCTGATATGCATTATGTATTTTCCGATGGCTTTAGGCGACCCCGCCGGGGTCGCGACCCACAGGTTGAGAACTGCTGACCTAGAGCACGAATGAGTGAGTCAGGGAATGTTTCCCGAGTGCGCGTACGTGTGGAACCTTGTGGGCCACAGCCAGGTGTATCAGACAGGACCTCCTCCCGGGAAAACCATGGGCCCAAGCAGAAGACAGTATCTGTTATGTTATGTTAAATCATATCAATACCATGTGTTTTCTTCTCCATGAGGTTAAATTTTACTTCATTTCAATATGAGGAGAATGTAAATAGTGCTGTACTTGATGCGTGGTGGCGGCAGAGGGAGTGACCGTTCTGCTGGGGGTGGGAACATCCCGAGGTGGGCGGTTGAGGACACGCCGCGCACGCGTGGACGTGAACTGCGGGGACGGGAGCAGAACGCCCCGGAGACTGAAGAGTCAAGGCAGCGAGGGTCCGGCGAGCGTCCGCTGTTTGTTGAAGCTGAGCTGCAAGACGCTTGGAAAAAGGAAGATTACGTTCTAGAAGAGTTAAGACGTATGGACTTACTTGAATATAAAATTAGGACTCGGGTCATTGAGGAAAATCACTGCATTTGTCTTTTTTTTTTTTTTTTTTTGTATTTTTCTGAAGCTGGAAATGGGGATAGACAGTCAGACAGACTCCCGCATGCGCCCGACCGGGATCCACCCGGCACGCCCACCAGGGGGCGATGCTCTGCCCACCAGGGGGCGATGCTCTGCCCACCAGGAGGCGATGCTATGCCCTTCCGGGGCGTCGCTCTGTCATGACCAGAGCCACTCTAGCACCTGGGACAGAGGCCAAGGAGCCATCCCCAGCGCCCGGGCCATCTTTGCTCCAATGGAGCCTCGGCTGCGGGAGGGGAAGAGAGAGACAGAGAGGACGGAGAGGGGGAGGGGTGGAGAAGCAGATGGGTGCTTCCCCTGTGTGCCCTGGCCAGGAATCGAACCCGGGACTTCTGCACGCCAGGCCGACGCTCTACCACTGAGCCAACCGGCCAGGGCTTGCATTTGTCTTTTAAGGGAAAGACAAACTCTGGCAGCAAATGCGAGGGCTTAGCAGCCGGGAGGAGAGCTGGAAGAGCCCCCGCCCCCTGCTCCGCGCTTGTTCACGCCGATGGTCTTCTGACAGCCCCTGCATCCCTCACTGACCCGGCTCGGTCTTACGGAGGAGAAGACGATAGCTCGGAGAGTTCAGACAACTTGCCTTAAACCACGCAGGTGATGAGTGGAGATAAGATAGAGGAGTTAAGATGGTCAGTATCTTTGAGATGATTCAGGTTATAGCCAGGACGGGATCCGTGGGAGCGATCTAAAACGCTCAAGAAAGTTTTGGCAAAGCTTGTAGGAACCGACCAGACCTGAACAGGAAGTCCAGCCCGACGACCTGGGAGTTCACACCCTTGATGCACGGAGGAGGAGCCGTGTTTTCCCGGAGGGGGCTTACACACTGGGTGTGTTTGGACTTGGGGGGAGGCCACCAGAACGCAGCAATAACAGTGCAGCTGAAGGGCAGTGAGCAAGAGTGACCCTCCAGTGTGCACCAAGGACGCAGAATGCGGGACAGTGAGCAAGAGTGACCCTCCAGTGTGCACCAAGGACGCAGAATGCGGGGCAGAGCCAGGAAGCAGAGGGTGTCCGGGTCCCTTGGGGATGTCTAGGCACAGGAGGACAGTGGAAAGACCTTTAAAACTGGTCATGGGGTGACTCATTTCTCTCCCTCTTACAGGGCACGTCACGTATGCGGAAGTACATAAGACGTGGCTGTTCTGGGAAGGCAGAAAAGCATCAGGTGTTTTCCTGGTGATCTTGTCATGTGTGTGCACTTTTTAAAAATTTTTTATTTTTTATTTAATTTTTTTATTTTTGTATTCTTCTGAAGTGAGAAGCAGGGAGGCAGAGAGACAGACTCCCGCATGTGCCAGACTGAGATACACCCAGCATGCCCACCAGGGGGTGATGCTCTGCCCATCTGGGGCGTTGCTCTGTTGCAACCAGAGCCATTCTAGCACCTGAGGCAGAGGCCATGGAGCCATCCTCAGCGCCTGGGCCAACTTTGCTCCAATGCAGTGGTCCCCAACTTTTTTTGGGTCATGGACCGGTTTAATGTGAGAAAATATTTTCACGGACCAGCCTTTAGGGTGGGACACATAGATGCACAAAATAAAATTATGCGACTGGCGTAAAAACTGTGGTATTTTTAAATATAATTGTCGAATTTACAAGACAAGCGTCAAGAGTGAGTCTTAGGCAGATGTAACAGAGGGAATCTGGTCATTTTTTAAAAATAAAACATCGTTCAGACTTAAATATAAATAAAACGGAAATAATGTAAGTTATTTATTCTTTCTCTGTGGACCGGTACCAAATGGCCCACGGACGGGTACCAGTCTGTGGCCCGGGGGTTGGGGACCACTGCTCCAGTGGAGCCTTGGCTGTGGGAGGGGCAGAGAGAGACAGAGAGGAAGGAGAGGGGGAGGGGTGGAGAAGCAGATGGGCGCTTCTCCTGTGTGCCCTGGCCGGGAATCAAACCCGGGACTCCCGCACGCCAGGCCGACACTGTACCGCTGAGTCAACCAGCCAGGGCCTTTTTATTTTATTTTTAATTTATTGATATTTTAGAGAGATAGAGAGAAAGGAGAGTGAAAGAAGGGGAAGAGCAGGAAGCAGTGGTAGATGTTTCCCCGCGTGTGCCTTGACCAGGCAGCCCAGGGTTTCGAACCGGCAACCTCAGCATTTCCAGGTCAGCACTTTATCCACTGCGCCACCACAGGTCAGGCATGTGTGCATGTTTAAATGAGCTATTAAAGTCTCTTATCTGAAAACAACTCAATTTCCCAGTGAAGACTGTGGTTGGGTTTCCAGGGGACACGGGCTCCAAGTGGAGAGGTGTCTCCAGCACAAGAAGAAGATGTATTTGCCACAAACCTCATTTCCTCGAGGAAAAACTCCAGAAAGGTGCCCGTTGGTCTGTGCGACCAGTGAGGTCTCTCACCAGGGGGCGTCCGCCAGGGGAAGCAGGTGTTTCGTCCTCACACACACACCTGCCTGTTGGGGTCCCTGTGACGGAACACCCCCCCCCCTGCGCCCGACTGAAGTGTCCTGCGGGGCCGTGCCCAGCTCCCCGAACCCTGCTCCACTTCGGGGTGACTCTCCACGATCATTCCGGGCGCGAGAGCCCCGCCCCCGTCCCGACACCAGACGCAGAGGGTTCCTCCCGGCCTGGCCCGGGCGCGAGAGCCCCGCCCCCGTCCCGACACCAGACGCAGAGGGTTCCTCCCGGCCTGGCCCGGGCGCGAGAGCCCCACCCCCGTCCCGACACCAGACGCAGAGGGTTCCTCCCGGCGCGAGAGCCCCGCCCCCCGTCCCGACACCAGACGCAGAGGGTTCCTCCCGGCCTGGCTCTGGATTCTCGCGAGAGCCCCGCCCCCGTCCCGACACCAGACGCAGAGGGTTCCTCCCGGCCTGGCTCTGGATTCTCGCGAGAGCCCCGCCCCCGTCCCGACACCAGACGCAGAGGGTTCCTCCCGGCCTGGCTCTGGATTCTCGCGAGAGCCCCGCCCCCCGTCCCGACACCAGACGCAGAGGGTTCCTCCCGGCCTGGCTCTGGATTCTCGCGAGAGCCCCGCCCCCGTCCCGACACCAGACGCAGAGGGTTCCTCCCGGCCTGGCTCTGGATTCTCGCGAGAGCCCCGCCCCCGTCCCGACACCAGACGCAGAGGGTTCCTCCCGGCCTGGCTCTGGATTCTCGCGAGAGCCCCGCCCCCCGTCCCGACACCAGACGCAGAGGGTTCCTCCCGGCCTGGCTCTGGATTCTCGCGAGAGCCCCGCCCCCGTCCCGACACCAGACGCAGAGGGTTCCTCCCGGCCTGGCCCGGGCGCGAGAGCCCCGCCCCCGTCCCGACACCAGACGCAGAGGGTTGCCTGGCTCTGGATTCTCCACTTCTGGGCACAGTTGTTTCTCTTCGGGAAGCGAACCTTGAAAAGGAACCTTTCAGAAGACGAATGGGCGGCCTGAGACCTTCTCGTTTTCTTGAGGAATCTGGTTGTTTTTATGCAAAAGGAACAGAGACAGAGGGGAAACCCCGTGGTTGGTGAGCACACACCCAACTCCGCAGGCTTTCCTGTCATTTCACCGGTTAGTCGGCTCCACCAGTCGAAGGTTCCTGTTTTCTTTAAAAAAAGTTGTTTGTTTTTTTTTCATATATCTGTTGGCCATTTGTAATTCTTCCTGGGAGAAGTGTCTGTTCATGTCCTTTTCCCACTTTTTTATTGAAAAGATGCTCCTCTTCATTAGTTATTAGAGAAATGCAAATCAAAACGACAGTGAGATACCGCCTCACACCTGTTAGATGAGCTATTATCAACAAGACAGGTGATAGCAAATGTTGGAGAGGCTGTGGAGAGAAAGGAACCCTCACTCACTGTTGGTGGGAATGTAAAGTAGTACAACCATTATGGAAGAAAGTATGGTGGTTCCTCAAAAAACTGAAAATAGAACTACCTTATGACCCAGCAATCCCTCTACTGGGTATATACCCCCAAAACTCAGAAACATTGGTACGTAAAGTCACATGCAGCCCCATGTTCATTGCAGCATTGTTCACAGTGGCCAGGACATGGAAACAACCAAAAAGCCCTTCAATAGAAGACTGAATAAAGAAGATGTGGCACATATACACTATGGAATACTACTCAGCCATAAGAAATGATGACATCGGATCATTTACAACAAAATGGTGGGATCTTGATAACATTATACGGAGTGAAATAAGTAAATCAGAAAAAACCAAGAACTACATGATTCCATACATTGGTGGGACATAAAAACGAGACTAAGAGACATGAACAAGAGTGTGGTGGTTATGGGGGGGGAGAAGGGGGGGGAGGGGAGGGGCACAAAGAAAACCAGATAGAAGATGACGGAGGACAATTTGACTTTGGGTGATGGGTATGCAACATAATTGAATGACAAGATAACCTGGAGATGTTTTCTTTGAACATACGTACCCTAATTTATTAATGTCACCCCATTAAAATTAATAAAAAAAAATCAAAACGAAACAAAAAAATTCTGCCCCTAACTACCCAGTCCCCAAACCCTGTAAATCTCTCCCTCATTTTCCAAACCTGTCACGTTTGCTGCGCTGCTTCCCAATACCTGTCCCTTCTCACTTAAAAGTGAAGAACAAAGAATGCCTAGTGACTCGGCATGCGATGAAAGGGACCTGTGTGGGGAGCAGTGACTTATCAGCTGCCTGATCACACCCAGAAGCCACCCTGCTCCTGCCCGCTGCCCTCACGCCCCGAAGCCAGCCTGCCCGCTGTGACCACGCCCCGAAGCCAGCCTGCCCACTGTGACCACGCCCCGAAGCCAGCCTGCCCGCTGTCCTCATGCCCCGAAGCCAGCCTGCCCGCTGCCCTCACACCCCGAAGCCAGCCTGCCCGTTGCCCTCACGCCCCGAAGCCTCCACGTGGTGCTCTCTTCCTCTGTGATATCAAGTTCATACTGAAAGGGCCACAATGCAGTGATTGTCATGCGATTAGCAGATCCAGATCAGGTGACTCAGCAGATCGGAATGAGTCTGACTTACAATGTCCCCTCCCCTGCCATGGGTGCTTTCAGCATTCTGGGGATGCTGGGGACATGGCTACGCTTTGTTTTCCAATGTGCCCTCCCAGAGAAAGATCCTGGTAGAGTCCACCCGGCAAAAAAAAGGGGGTTCCTGACTTCTATACTGTCCTAGGACACGCCAGAATGCAGTCACAGAGGCGTGCCCCTTAGGGTGTCTGTTTGTCTGCGTCACTGGACGTAATAAACCCTCACGCCCGGCCTTCCTGTGGAAGAGGCCCACTCCTGACCTGAAGCTGTTCTGGAGTGTGGACGGCAGGTGTGCCTCACAGCCGGAGCGACACAGGCGTCTCGGCAGCCACAGGCGGTGTGTGTGTGTGTGTGTGTGTGTGTGTGTGTGTGTGCTGTCTCAGCCCTCTCCCTTGGCCCTGCTACAGCTCGCTGGTGCCCCCAGAAAGGAGATGCACACACGCCCGGAGCCCCTGGCTTGCAGCTGTCACCCAGGGGACACCCCGACTGCCTGGTCTGGTGGCTGGCAGCGTCCCCAGTGCCCCCAGGATGGTGCACGTCTGCTCACTCTGAAAGCCCCCGGCTGAGGGTCTGGGTTCACAACGTGTGGAAGCCGTGCTGGCGGAGGTCCTGCCCTTCAGAACACGGGCAGTCAGTCATGGGTTCACGTTCAAGCACACGGGCCCCCCGTCAGGAATAAACCAGGCTGCGGGGACAGTCACGGAAGATGGGGGGACAGCCCAGAGCTAGCGTGGGGCTGAGTGACAACTTCCGTCCCCTCCCCGGGCCACTCCTTCGAGTCCGGGAGGGGTGGGCGCTCACCCACTACCGAGGAACAAACGTAAGAGGCCAAGCAGAACGAAGAAACAAGAAAACATGTTCCAGAAGACACTGCAGATAAGTCTTCAGGGAGAGAAAAACATAATGAAATGAATATAAGTAACTTACCTGATAAAGAGTGTCAGTATTTGCTCGTAACGATGCTCACAAAACTTGAGAGAAGAATAGATGAACATGGTGGAGATTTCAACAGAGAGACCGGGCACGTGAGAAAGTACCAAACAGCCCTGGCCAGGCACTCAGTTGGTTACAGCACCATCAAGATGTGCCAAGGTTGCAGGTTCTATCCCGGGTTAGAGCACATACAAGAATTAACCAAAGAATGCATGAACGAGTGGAACAACTAATTGATCTCTCTCTCTCTCTCATATACACATACATTCAAGTCAATTTTTTTTAAAAAGAAAGTGTCAAACAGAAGTCAAAGCTAAAGAATATAGTAACTGAACTGAAAAAAAAAATGCCCTAGAAGGTTTACCGGCAGACGCGACAGCGCAGGAGCCAGGACCAGCGGTCTGGAACTCACCCAGATGGCGAGGCAGGGAAGGTTCAACGCTGCGCTCACCTGCACGTGATGTATCACACCAGCAGAATCAAGGATTCCAATAGCAAAGTCATCTCCATCAATGTAGAGAAGAGAACGTGACACAGTCAACATCCATTTCTGACCAAAACTCTCCACGCCGTGCGCAAAGGGGAACGCACTTCAGCGTGATCAGGGCCGGACGGGACAAGCCCTCAGCTCACAGCGCACCCGGCGCGGGAAAGCCGCAGGGGCCGTTCCTGCCGGATCAGGAGCAAGACGCGGCTGCCCACCCTCACTGCCCACCCTCACTGCCCACCCTCACCGCCCACCCTCACTGCCCACCCTCACTGCCCACCCTCACGACGTCCATCAGCCCAGTCCTGCGAGTCCTAAATATGGATACAAGGCGCCTACCTTGGGAAGAAAGACGCAAAACTGTCCCTCCTCGTGAACATCACGATTTTACAGATGACCTCACGCTCGGGTCTGCACAGAAATCACGGCCTCGGCTGGCCAGCCCCACAGAAGCGCCCACCCTTTCGTCGGGACAAGGGCTCAGGAAGGCGCCCTTCACCAACACGCCCGTGAGCACCGTGACACTTGCGGTCGTCACCGTCAGACTCACTACTAGTACCGATCGGGTACTGGCGACTAGCTCGTTTTAGTCCTTACAGCAACCCAGTGGGTTCCGTACGACGACTCCACCGTGGCAATGGCAGCCGGAGACCTAGGGACACCCATGGCCTGCTCTCGGCCATCTCGCCAGCCAGAGGCAGACCGAGAGGCTGACGCAGTTCTGTCCCGCACGAGAGCCAGCGTGGTGCAGCCGGCCGCCTCCATGCCTCCGGGAGCCGGCGCCCTGGGCGTGCGGATGCCCCGTGGCAGGCAGAGCAGCGGCGGCCTGGCTGCAGCGCCCAGCTCAGAAAGGCCGGCTGCTTCCTGCTTGCGCTCACTGGAGGGTCGGAAACAGATCAAGGTCACTGATGGAGACCCCAAATAAACGTGCCAGGGAAAGAGTATTAAATGGCCAGCGTTAGGCACGGTGAGACAGAAAGTACAGGGAAACTTCTCTTTGAACACCAGATGGGTTTTCACCCCGGGTCAACGCCCACTGAGTGTTCATCTCCGACCCCTTGCGGTGTGGGAAACAGAAGGGTGGCAGGGAATGGGCAGGGTGCACCACCGTGGTCACTGTCCCCACGGAGAGACCGGCACCCGCAGTGCCTTAGCCACGGCAGACTTACGGGGCCCGTGCCCGCCGGGTCTCTGCACGCAGGTCTCTGCCCGTCTCGGGCACCCCTGTGACCCGTAAGCGCAGGCCAGCCCAGAGCTGGGCGACGAGAAACACGGGACGCCGAAACTCACCATCGCCGGCTTCCTCCTGTTTCTTTAAACGAAACCTCACAGGAGTCTCCGTCCCTCTCGGCCTCTCCTGCAGTCCCCTTTTCTCAAAGACTTTTTCCCTTCTAATGAATCGGAGGCCCCATCTTCAGAGAAACTGAAGCAGCTTTTAAGTCGGCCGGCTTTATACTTCAGTCGTGATGGCCACAAGCTAAAACCATGCGTGCACTGCAGAGAGCGGCTCCGGAGGACGTCTCTGTGGCTGGCGGGGAGGGGGCCGTGCCCACGTGCGCACGCCCACGGAGCAGAGAGCCCTTTCTCTAAGATGCGTCCTCGGGTGAGTGGGTGTGGGGGGGCGGGGGGCGGCTCTGACAGTCTGAGAGGGACGTGAGCAGGGGAGCTTGGCGTGGACTCCAGACATTCTCTCTCAAACACCAGAATCACCTGTACTATGTCTTAAAAGTGCAGTCTTAGGCTCATGCAGACAAATGACGGTTTCTGGGAATGTTGGCATTTTTCATGCCTGCTCAAGGTCAGTTCGAGTGGAGGCACCCGCCCTCCAGTGGGTGAGAGTGGAGGCACCCGCCCTCCAGTGGGTGAGAGTGGAGGCACCCGCCCTCCAGTGGGTGAGAGTGGAGGCACCCGCCCTCCAGGAGCCCTCCCTGCCCCCCGCCCCGCCTCTCTGTCTGAAGCCTCCACATTGTAACAACATCAACGGTAAGCGGCCAGCCTCTCCCCCGCCTCCTGCAGACCAGATACCTACGTGTCAGGCGTGATACAGTCCATGGAACTGCGCCTTGCTGCCCACGCACCAGCTCCCTTCTCAGTCATGGATGAGAAGAACGACACTGGGAGGTGTGTGTGACCTGTCCACTGTCTCAGAATGAAGTCACTGGACAGCTGACATCGGGGCCAAGGCCTCCATGCCTCTTATAACCGCAATCTCACATGCTATATTCCGTCTCAACAACTCGCAGTGGCGATTCAGTAATGCAGATGGGTCTTGCAAATAAGGTACACAGATCTATATATATCCATTTATCCATCTACCTATACACATACATATACATGTATATATACACATATATTAATATATGTGTGTATGTGTATATATATCCATTTATCCATCTACCTATACACACACATATACATGTATATATATACATATATTAATATATGTGTGTATGTGTATATGTATGTATGTGTATATATATCCATTTATCCATCTACCTATACACATACATATACATGTATATATACACATATATATGTGTATATGTGTATATGTGTGTATGTGTATATATGTGTGTATATGTGTGTATATGTGTATATGTATATGTGTATATATGTGCGTGTATGTGTGTGTGTATATATGTGTATGTGTGTGTGTATATATATGTGTGTATATGTGTGTATGTGTCTGTGTATATGTGTGTGTATATATGTGTGTGTATATATGTGTGTATGTGTGTATATATGTATGTGTGTATGTGTGTATATATGTGTGTGTATATATGTATGTGTGTATATGTGTGTGTATGTGCATATGTGTGTATGTGTGCATATGTGTATATATGTGTATGTGTGTATGTGTGTATATGTATGTATGTGTGTGTATATATATATGTGTGTGTGTGTGTGTGATTTCCCCACTTCCCGGGTTTCTACCCAGAGCTCTCAGACCCTTGTGAGTCCCTGAGTGATGGCGTGTCGGACACGACTTCTCCTGAATCCCTGGGGACGTGCTGGGTGACGGACGTGTAGGAGCATCTTCTCTCGTAATGAGGTGGCCCTGAGGGTTACCAGTCAGAGGCCGGTCCCCGGAAAGACCAAGGTACGTTCAGAGGCTCCCTCCTCCAGGGTGGGAGAGGGGCTGGAATAGGACTTAATGGTGAGTCCCACCCACACGTTGACGACTCCGTCAACTCCTCAATGAAGGCGTGGGAAGAGCTTCCACAGTGGGGAAACCATCTGCATGCCAGGGGGGTGGCATGGCCCCGTCCCCATGGAGACAGGCGTTCCTGTGCTTGGGACCCTGCACGCCTCACCTCACTCTGTCTTCGCCCCTCTCCTGCTGTCTCAGATCCTTTCTTGGATAATAAACGGTGCACGTAAGCTCGTGTTGCCCAGCGTTCCGTGAGCTGTCCTAGCAAATGACCGAACTGTGGAGGGGTCTTGTCATGTTGGACAGAAGGATGGGTAACCCGGAGACCTGCTGCTTACAATTGGTGTCTGAAGTGGGGGGCCGGCTGGGGGGGGACCGAGCCCTTTACCCTTGGGGTCTGCGCCCCTGAGGGCAGTCAGAGTCCGAGCTGCGCACGGCGGGAAACCGTGCATCGGGGTCAGGTGTGCTGTGGGTGCGAGAGTCGTGGAGAGGGCAGGGGAGACAGTTCTCCCTTAGCAGGGTTGACACACCCTCTGCTCTGACTCTCCTAACACTGAAGGGGCCGGTTAGGCAGCACCAGTCCCCCCTGACGGAGCGCTCTCAAGCTCCACAGCCAGGAGCTGGTTTTGCTAAGACCGAGCCTCCGAGTTTCCAGTGCCTGGATGTCGGGAACCTGCGTGTGCCAACCCCACACCCGGCCGGCAGAGAGCCCTGGTACCACCCTTCCGCCGGGCAGCGTGCGCTCCGTGCTAAGGCTGGCTGGATGCCGAGCTGGGGTGGTGATGCGACTCGAGAGCGTTCGGTGATGACACATTGGCCATGGGGGTGGGGTGGGGGGCGGGGGGGCGGAGACCTGAGGTTCTGGGAGCAGCCAGAGACACCTGCCAGGCACTGGTCAGGTTTTGGACCTGCAACAACGACCTGCTCCCCTGTCCCCCAAAAGATGGGGCCCATTTCATCGGTGAGGGGGGAGCTGGCGACAGTAATCTTGATGATCAACTTTGGGGACAATCGGAGCTCCTCTGCCACTTCCAGAGCTAATGCTGCTTTCTCCTTCTCCGGCTGCTGCCAGGGGGTTCACGGGGAGTGTGCAACCTCCCAGCTCCCATTTGTGATCATTTAGCATCATCTGAAATGTATGAAAAAGGGGTTTTATGATCATTTTCGCTCATTACTCCTCACCAGCCCTGCGGTAACTCGGCATGGAAATCATCAGGTAGATGTTATTAGAGCTATTAATACCAATAATAGCAATAATTTGAACAGTATTGTCATTTTGGCAAATGGCCTGAACCCCGAGGAGCTGAAAATGATGACTGTCGATCTATCGGTCTGATAAAATGGTTTAAATCAGATTCAGATGATTGCGTCTTAAGACGCGGGGTGGGGGTTCGGCAGGAGAGTCAGCTTCGCACACAAAGAGCCGCTGCCAGCCACCCCCGCCCCGGCCCCCCAGACGCAGTGCGGGCCGGGCCCGCCCCCCGAGCCCCTGCGGGCCGGACCCCGCCCAGGGCAACGGGACCAGGACGCTCCGAGCACCCACCGTCACAGGACGCTCCGAACACCCACCGTCACAGGGGCCCTGTCCCGCGCGGGTCTACAGCAGACAGATGCCGGATACCACGTACCGCACGCACGCTCTCCCGTTTCCATGGGAAGTGCTTAGAAACACTTGGACGCAGAGGCGAGGATGCCTCCGCTCCGCCCCCGATTTGCACCTGTCCCCGTGTCTGGCGTGCACCCACCCTCCGTCACTCTCTCCCCGGCTCCCCCGCAGCGGGCCCCTGTGTCTCCAGGAGTGAGCACAGACGTGTGCGGAGGAGGCGCCCACGGGGCACAGGGCTCCTCGCGTCCTCTGACCTCGCGAGTACGTCCTCCTCACGGAGCGTGCGCGGGACCGTCAAAGGGCTACCGATACCAGCCACGTGGTCACGGCATTCTCACGTGGTTGACAAGATACCTAACTGAACACCCCAAAGATGTATTATGGTGGAGCGCTGAGAAAGCACAAACTAATGGCCCCAAATAAATGTAAAATTACGGAAAATATTGATCTGTTCACAAATAAATTTCCAAGAATAGCAAGCTGTATAATAACATAAATTTTATAGAACTACCAAATCTGAATTTTAAAGGACTTTAAAAATTATTTTATTCAATGATCCAAATAGTTGCAGTTTGTTATTATACTATTGAGAGCATTAGTATATATATATATATAACGTATTTTTCGCTCCATAAGACGCACTGTTTTTCCCCCCCAAAATGGAGGGGGAAAGTCCCATGTGTCTTTATGGAGAAAAAAATATGATATTTTATTAAATAACTTAATGCACCATTTGGTTCAGAATATTTTTTTTCTTATTTTCCTCCTTAAAACCCTAGGTGTGTCTGATGGTCAGGTGCATCTTATGGAGCGAATAATACGGTAAGTGTTTATATGTGTGTGTGTATAATATACACATACACATATGGATACATATATAAAATTGTCTGTGTATATTCACATACACATATGGATACATATATAAAATTGTCTATGTATATTCTTTCCTCATTTCACTCACATCACATATCAGGCATGCACAGTGATCCTACTTTTACTGATAAACAAGTTGGGACTAAGGAAAGAACAAGTTACTTGGCCACGACCCACACCATCCCCAAGTTTGGCGGGAGGAGAGGGGGCGGGGACGTTTCTTGGTGACCGCTGCGTGCAAACATGAGGCTGGCTGGTTTCTACGTTCTGTTATTTAATCCTCACGGCAACAGCGGAGGTGGGTCTGACTGGCTGTCCACCCTCCCAGGATACGAATCCAGCTTTCAGGAAGGAGGATTCCCCGCGGCCACATGGCTAATTACCAGGGCGCGCGGGCGCAGACCCCAGTCTTGGGGCGATCGTCGGATGACTAGCTGAGATAATACCTCAGGGCTCGTATGTGCATTCTGCACCTTCCTCACACCTGGAAACCCACGTTCATGGGAGGAGTCTTCGTAAGAGAGGTACACAACACTGTTATTGGGGGAAAGGACTGTGTTATAGTGGTTCTGGTGAGGGAGAACCATACACAATGTTTTCAAAAATCACTTAAAAAATCTTAATTCTAAACATGTAGCAGGAAATAGTCATCTGTCGTCCAAACGACTAATTTGTAAAGCCTGTCAGCAAAAAGAAGACAAAAGAGAAAAAAAATCCTAAGTACCCATTTGGTGGGAGTGGATTTTGAGAAGAATGTCTTCATATGTAAATAATTTACAAGACAGTTGAAGAATTTTGGGTGCTATATTGGAATTTTTTGATGAGGAAATTTTGTTAATTTGAGTGGGACTCATGCAGTTCTCACTTCTAAATACAAAAATCAGAAAGCATCAAGGATAATTTGCATTTGAGCCTCTGCTATAGCAGTTCAGTTGTTTACTTAGCTAAGTGGAGCCCAGTGTGAAATCACTGGTTTTTAGAATTTAACTGTATCAACCATTTACATATAATCATATAATTTCTTTTTAGCGTTAATTCACTATTCTAATGACTGAGCTTAAAATGTTTTCTCCACTTGAGTAACATACTGAAGATAAAACCACAATGCTTTCTATTAGTTAAAATTTATTTTCTTCTTACACATCTAATATAGATTTTATATATCTATATGAACTTATATTTATATGGAGATATATATTTATTTGGAGATATATATGTATATATGATACATTTATATGTGCATATATGTATATATGATACATTTATATGATACTTATAAATATGATATATTTATAAGTGCATAGAAATACTCATCTCTCTCTATATGGCTATAAATCTATCTATGGCTATCTATCCTATCACAGTGGTTTAGCATTCCATAAGAAATATACCAGTTAAAATGAAATCCTTTCCATTAAGGAAGGAAAATAAGGATGTAATTTCTTTGAGCACTATTTTGTTTTGATTTGAGTATATGTTCAATACAAACTCTAAGCTGTCAGTACTCTAGACAAGTGGTAAAAAAAATGTGGTAATTGTAGCATTAACTAATATCCCCATTCTGAGTGAAATAAAATAGTCTGAATAATCACCCTTATTTTTCTTAAAGGCGTAGGCAGAGATAGAGCCATGCTTCTTTTTATTTTACAAAACTGAGACACATACATCTCTTTTGTGAAATAACTTGTATGAAACATTCCACCTACCAAAATGAGGACTAGTCCTTAGACTTCTGAGAAAACCCAACAAGCTGTTGCTCATTAGTTCACAGAACTTAAAAAAATGTATATTTTTCCTGACATGTGTGTGATATTTTCCCCTGAATAAAATATTTTCCCCTGATTAATCACACTATTGCCCACTCTGGACTGCTGCATTGTTTGAGTGTATAAACATTTCACATTCTCCCAAAACCTTTTTTTTTTGGAGTAAATGGTTGGAGTCTTTTTCGTGTGATGGACTACCTGTGTTACCAACACCCCGAAAGACAGACTTAGGAAAATAAAACAGAATATGCACTTGAACTAAAAGAGAATGTTCTTGTAAAGAAGAGGTGTTGAATGCTGAAACAGGTTACTCTGGGGCAGTAGCTGGATTTATTTTCTCTGAAAGTGATTAGAAATAGGACGTGGAAGAATCTCTGTGGGTCCTCTGAGTCCTATTTCAAGGCAGGGCAGCAATCTTATTTCTTTAATAGAAATACTGAAAAAAAAATTTTTTGTTGTTGTAGAAATAAAGCATGTTTATTATAAAATATCAACAAGAAAATAAAGTGAACTTATAATCTTATATCAGAGTATCACTAAACATTTTAGAGAATTCCATCCATTCCAATAAATACAAACATATCCATCCATCCATGTATAGATACATTATTCCTTCAGTAAATAGTTACAATGCAAGTCTGGGTATCAGTCACTATACCATTCAGTGAAGAAAGTGAACAACGAGAAAGGCCCAAGGACCCAGAGGATTCCTGTTCTAGAGAAGACAGAAAGGAAAAACATGGAATCAGCAAGCAAGCTCATGTTTAACCAATTCTGGGCAGACCCCTGGCGGAAAAGCAGGGTGAGGCACGGCCTGGTCCCGCTTGGTCACACAGGGCGGTGAGGAAAGGCCTCCTGCTCAGACGCCCGTGGGAAGGGGCCCAAAGGAATGACCCCCGCCGGGGTCGCGACCCACAGGTTGAGAACCGCTGACTCAGAGGGTCCTCTAAGTCCAGGCGACGCCCATGCACCAGGTCTTATTCCCTGGGGGTCCGGATGTGACTGAACAACCCATACAGGACCCCGTGGCGGCCCACTGCACAGGGAATGCAGAATCAGTGCTGGACTCACCTCCTCGTTCACAGTCAGGCCCCGGCCAGGCCTGCGGTTCTGGGGAGACGCGTGTCTAGCTCATGTGGGGGCCTGTGTCCCCCACACCTAGCGACACTGTGCTTCCCACCTGAATTCCTCATCCCAGGTCCTTGTCAAGATCGTACGTCCTTATCACCTAAACATGGTGTGTTCCCAACCTCACTGGTTGCTTCTTTCAGGGATGACTCGGCTAGGAAATATTTTCCTAGTCAAGAGACAGGTTTTAGTGATTTCAGACAGGACCCATTCTGACCTAGTTGTAGCGGGAGAAGATTTCTGCCACCTACGAAAAAGTTTCTTAACCGTCGTTCGCTGCAAGTGTTTGACCGCGCCTAACCCAACCGGGGTGCATGCTCCGAGAGCTGGGCCCAGCGACCGCACAAGCAGGGGAAAACAGGGAGCAAACCAGGGCTGCAGACGTGACACAGGGTCTCCGCTGACCACCTAAGGATTGATTTTCCACGGGGGCTCCTGCTGGGATGGCCCACGCCCCGTTCGCTCTGCTGTGGTTACTTCTACAGCCCACAGGTGTGAGTGAGAATCACCTGCATCGTTTCTGAACAATTTGACACAAGTCAAAACATCGCCTCTCACGTCCTACCAGTGACCCCCCTCTGACCGTCAGCCAGTTCTCCCTGGTGGCCGCACACGCCCTGCTCGGATCTGGTCTCCGTGGGAGTCAGAGACAGTCACCGGGGCTTTGCGAAGTAACGACGTGGAACACAGCGATGGAAGAGCACGTCGTCCCCTGCGCCCGCTTTCTCTATGGGTTCCGGACTCGCTGAGGGTCCACCACGGAGACTGGAGCCCGGCGAGGATGGAGGATCCCGCGAGGGCCTGCACGCTCACACGCACCTGCTTTCTCTCTGAAAGCCCTCTTTCTGAAATGCCCCCCTCTTATGCTATGAAGGGATTTCTCCCCAGTTTTACTGAGAAATAATGGATGTCCGTCGCAGAGTAAGCATGATGCTTTGATTTGCATACACTGTGACGTGATTACAATGGGTCAGTCGACACGCATCTTCTCATGGAGATACTCTATTAAAAAAAAAAAAAGGATAAAGGAAAAAGATTCTCCTGAGTGGAGAACTCTTAGAATCAACCCTCTCAGTGACTTTCCGAGAAGTCAGATCACAGTGTTGGGGGTGGTCATCATGTTGATGACATCACCAGGAAGTTTGTGCCTTTTGACCACCTTCTCCTCATTCTCTGTCCCCCTGCCCTCTGCCTCTGGGAACCACAAGTCTGATTTGTATTTTCTATGAGTTTTTTAGTTAGTTTGTTTGTTTAATTAGATTCCACCTATAAGTGGGATCATACAGTTTTTGTTTTTCTTTGACTGATTTCACTTTGCATAATGCTTTCAAGGTCCATCCATGTTGTTGCAAATGGTAAGATTTCCCCATTATTTATGGCTGAAAATCCACTGTAGGGATATGTGTGTGTGTCACATTTCTTTATGCATTCACCCACTGATGGACACTTTGGTGATTTCTGCATCTTAGCCATGGTAAATGATGCAGCAATGAGCATGGGGGTGCGGCGATCTCTCTGAGTTAGTGTTTTCATTTCCTTTGGACATATTCCCAGAAGGGGAACTGTTGGATCACACAGCCGTTCTATTTTTAATTTTTTGAAGATCCTTCATGCTGTTTTCAGTAGCAGCTGCATCAGTCCCTGCAGCATTGCAGAAAGGTCCGTTGTCTCCACATCCATGTCAGCATTTAAGAAAAGACTCTTACCTTTCTGAAAAGGGCCATTCTAACAGGCACGAGGTGGACGCTCACTGTGGCTTGCATTCGCCTTTCCCTCATCATGATGGCTTCATCAAATGAATGTGGAAGTGTTCTGTACTCCTCAATGTTTTGAAAGGGTCTGAGGACTGGTGTTGTCTACATTAAATGTTTGGTACATTCACCTGTGAAGCCACCTGGCTGGAACTTACCTTCACTGGCAGATTTTTATTACTGATTTAATATCAGAATTTAATACTGATTTGACATCCGTATTACTAGTAACTGGTCTTCAGATCCTCTGTTTCCTCCCGATGCAGTCTTGGAGAGCTGTATGTTTCTAAGCAGCTTTCTGTTTCTTCCAGGTTGTCCAGCTGGTCAGCATGTGCATAGTAGCCTCATATGAGGCTGTGTGCACTGTAACGGCGCCGTTTTCATTGATCACTTTGTTGATCCGGTCCATCCTAGGACAGAGTTCATGTGTGCTCTGAGAAGAACGTGCATTCTGCTGTTGTTCAACGGAGTGATCTGCATGTCCGTCTGTCGGGTTGGCTTGGTCTACAGCCTCGTTCACGCCCGCGGCTTCCTTCCTGATGCTCTGTCTGTTCTGCCCAATGGTGAGTGTGGTATTGAAGGACCGTCTATTCTTGTAGCACTGTTCCTTTCTCATTTGAGCTCTGTTCCTGTTGCCTTTATCTAGTTAGGTGTTCCAATGTTGGGCACATCCATATTTACAATTCTTCTATCTTTGTGACGTAGTGACCCCTCTATCCTTACAGAATGGCCTTCTTTATCTCTCTCTACTTCATTCATTCATTCATTCATTCATCCAGAGAGACAGGAACATCAAGCTGCTCCTGTAGGTGCCCTGACCGGGGAATCAAACCAGCAATCTCTGTGTTCTGATACAACACTCCAAACAACTGAGCTATCTGGCCAGGGCTTGATTTGCATTGACTTTCAGAGAGACAGAGAGAGGAAGGAAGAGAGACAGAGAGGAAGGAAGAGAGACAGAGAGGAAGGAAGAGAGACAGAGAGGAAGGAAGAGAGACAGAGAGAGGAAGGAAGAGAGACAGAGAGGAAGAGAGACAGAGAGAGGAAGGAAGAGAGACAGAGAGGAAGGGAGAGAGACAGAGAGGAAGGAAGAGAGACAGAGAGGAAGGAAAAGAGACAGAGAGAGGAAGGGAGAGAGACAGAGAGGAAGGAAGAGAGACAGAGAGAGGAAGGAAGAGAGACAGAGAGAGGAAGGAAGAGAGACAGAGAGGAAGGAAGAGAGACAGAGAGAGGAAGGGAGACAGAGAGAGGAAGGAAGAGAGACAGAGAGAGGAAGGGAGAGAGACAGAGAGGAAGAGAGACAGAGAGAGGAAGGAAGAGAGACAGAGAGAGGAAGGAAGGGAGACAGAGAGAGGAAGGAAGAGAGACAGAGAGAGGAAGGGAGACAGAGAGAGGAAGGAAGAGAGACAGAGAGAGGAAGGGAGACAGAGAGAGGAAGGAAGAGAGACAGAGAGAGGAAGGGAAGCATTTGTTGTTTCTGTCCGTCATGCATTTTCTGGCTGCTTCCCATGCTTGTCCTGACCGGGGATCGAACCTGCAATGTTGTGGGTTTTGGGGATGACCCTCTCAACTGAGTGAGCTAACTGGCCAGGACCACACTCGACTGTTTTTAAATTCAAGTATCTTTTATCTCATACGAGTACATCTCCCTTGCTTTTTCGGTCACAATCTGTTCAAAAGGCTTTTTCCATCCCTTCATTCTTGGCCAGCGCGTGTTTTTAAGGCTAAACTGAGCCTCTTGTCGACAGCATATTGTAGCCATTCTGTGTCTTCTCACTGGAGAATTTAATATCTTTACATTTAAAGTAATTATGAATAAGTGAAGACTTAACATTGCTGTTCTGCTAATTTCTTTTCTGGCTGTTTTGTAGGGTTTTTGTTCCTTGTTTCTTATCTGCTGTCTATGTGTGGGCGTGGAGGACTCTGGCGTCAGTCGGCGTTGACTCCTCAAACTCGAGGATTTTTCTTTCATGATTGGCATTTCCTTGTTGAATTTCTTGTTTTGTTCATGCGTCATTTTTCTCATTTTGTTTAGATGCCTGTGTTTTCTTGTAGCTTACTAAACTCTCTGAAGAGACTCATTCTGGATTCTTTGTCTGACCGTTCACAGATCTCCATTTCGTAGGGTCAGTTATTGGAGTTTCATTAGTTTCCTTTGGTGGTTTCCTAGTTTCCTGATTCCAGCGACCCTCGTTTCCCCGTGCCGGTATCCGAGCACCTGAGTCACACAGCTCCCCTCCAGACGTGACCGGTTCCTTATGCAGAGACCACTCTGCACCAGTCCGCTCAGACTGGGTTCTGGGTGTGTCTGAGGGTGATGTGTGCGGGCAGGTGGGGCCTGCCACTGTCGTCTACACTTGGGAGAGGGGACAGTCTGGCTCTGGGGATGGGGGTGGGGTGGTGCATCTGGCTGAGAACAGGTGGACAGGACTGCTGGCCTGGTTCCCACCCGAGAGAGCCTGTGGGAGGGGCAACATTGTTGCTTGACTTCTCTGTTCACCCTTCCCGGATGGTCAGGATTGCAGGCTGCATTTAACAGTACGTGGGGCTACGAATGAGCTTCCCTGCCCGGCCAGGGCATCGGGACAGCCTGCAAAGCCTGTACGACTCGTTGTTTGAGGCCCCGTCAGTCCCGAGTGTGCAGTAAACATTCTGGAGAGGCAAGGCCACCAGCTTTACTCTGCAGACGGCGGAGGCCGTGGGCAGTGCTCTCTGTGCAGGTTCAGCAGGCGGGCCCGTCGAGCAGGTTGTGCCGTCCCCCTGTGCCCCGTCCAGGCAGGTGCCCTGGTCTGGCCCGCTGCGGGCCGTGTTGGGCAGCAGGGCTGTGCACCTGACTCCCTGCCCAGACAAGAGGAGAAGCAGCTGCTGAGCCACGACCCCTGCCTGCTGTCTTCACGGGAGCCAGCCTGCGCCCTCGCTCCCCGACCGACACGGCCCTGGCCTGGCTCTGCCCACTCGCCCCTCAGCCCCAGCGCTGCCGGGCTGCACAGGAGCCGATGGCAGCCTCCAGCCGGGCGGGGCCGGCAGGCACCCTGCACTGCTCACGGGCTGTGACTCAGCTCCACGCAGGGCCGTGGGAACCCGGGCTCCATGCTGGAGGACCCAGATCAGGTGGCTCTGCACCCTGCCGAGTTCCCGGCCCAGAGCGCGCCCCAGCGTGTGTCTGCAGGTGATCCGAGCCGCGGGGTGGCACTGCTGGCTTCTCACCACAGCCATGTCCCTCGAGACGGAGCCCTGCTGAGGCCCCCACAATGCCCAGGGCGTGAGATCGGAGCAGGGCTCCTGGGTGCCCCCGCCCCGTGCTCTCTCCCTGCTGGCAACCTGGAGTCTCAAGGGGAACCGCGCCCGTGGTGCTGGGGTGCTGGGGGCGCACCGTGATGGACAGCTGGCCACATTGCACCTTCTCCTCCCCTGGGTCTCTGGGGCGGCTGCCCGGCCTCACCCGCGTCCCAGGACTGGACTCTCTCGGGCTGCCCGGCCTCACCCGCGTCCCGGGACTCTCTCGGGCGCCTTTGCTTTGGAACTGCTGTCAGCTGTTCCGCTTGTGAGACGAGCCAAGTCCGGAAGAACCCAGGCCGACATCCTGCGGAGGATGCACCCTAGTCTCCTCTGTAAGTGGGAGCTCGCATTGTCAGGGTGGACGCAGGGCCTCGGAAATGTCCTCTGACGGTCCCCTCTGCTCCTGCTGTCCACTCTTCCTTCTGGGACGCCGGCCGCCTCTCCCACGGGCTCTGGCCAAACTGAAGGAGGCGGAGTCAGCGCAGGCACCCCGCTCAGCGTCGGCCGGGAGCATACACATGGCCGGGTTCTGCCCAGCGGCTGTGCCGCCGGAGAGGCCGTGAGGTAGGCTCTGAATAACCCACCTGAACCGGTGGGGGTCTCAGCCGTGGAAATCCAGATTCTGAGCATGTCCTCGCTGTGGACGCGCAATTCTGTCAGACTTACCGGACAGACGTTAGCAGAGATGTCACCCTTCGACTAAGATCTGAACTAACTTTGTATTTCGGGGAACTTCACCATTGTGGGCGTCTTGGCAAAGCCAGAGATGACTTGGTCTCTCTGTCACAAGAGTCTCAATGTGTCACACCGTCCAGCCGGGCGGACACTCCTGTCCCAGGACTGGACGTGCCTCCTTCGGACTGAAAAAGCAGAGGCTGCAGAGCACCCATGTCGGTGGCTGGAGGCACGCTGGCCGGGGGTCGCACCACCTTTCTAGGGCGGCTCCAGACGGGCACACAGTGCAGGGCGGGGAGTGCAGTGGTCAGCGACAGCACATTCACCACTGAAACGGTTCCACGCGTGATGATGTTGGCGTGGCCCTGACCTCTGCCCGCCTTCGTAGTTCTGAAGCTGATTCACTGCACATGTCTGCGACTTAGCAAGCAGTCTGCCGATACGTCCACAGTCTGCCGATACGTCCACATTCTGCTTAAGTCGTCCCAAGTCCATCTCCATTGTCTGCAATCGCAGCTGTTAACTGCACTGTGCAATAATACCCATTAGGGGGTAATTATGCATCTCACACCTTGCTGATAACGTAACTCCCTGTAGGGAGTCAATCAGTTCCTACATTCAAAAGGATTTTCAGTGCATTTTAAAAAGATTATCAACAGTAGCCTCTCTTCGTGACATCCTGTGATGACAGTTTCATTCTGATGCCATGGCAGAGACGCCCGGTGGGTCAAGGGTACCGCCTTCAAGATTTATAGTTTGGGCTCCTCCTGTTCATGTCTTTGTTTCCAGAGCTAAACAGTTGAATGAACTCCAGTGTCTGCAACCATCGAGATGAAACCACCTCAGACCCGGGCTTATGATGAAAATATCACAGAAATGGGGTGTGTGCCCCCCAAAGAGAACCAGCATCCTGAGGCGGAGAGGGAGGCTTCGGGGTGCTGTGACTGTTCTGTGCCTGATGCCGGGGGGCTTGCAGCTCGTGCTGTCAGACCAGAGGGTCCGGGCCCCTGAGCCGGGTGCACTGCACGCTGGGAACGAGGGGCAGTGAGGAGACCGGTCCCTCCCCGGTCACACCAGCAGCCAGAGCATCCTCCACACGTTTCCTATGGGCTCCCGCCGAGCACGGGAAGTGGTGTTCTGGTGATTAAGCTGCAGTATCGTTATACCAGCCAAATGAGTAATCATCGTGTTAATGAACTTTATCTCGGAAAAGATGAGCTTTTTAATATTAAGCCGCTTTCAATAGGAACGAGAAAATGTCGTTCCAGTTCCATTTAATCAACCAGAGATGTTTACAGTCTGTGCAATTTCATAGCCTGTCGGCACACAGGCCTGCAGACCCGCACTCAGTGACCTCAGCGCGTGCCGTCTGGTCACGTGTGAGACCCTCTCTCTCTCTCTCTCTCTCTCTCTCTCCCTCCCCCTCTCTCTCTCACACACACACACTCTTCCAGGAACAGAGAGCTGTAGACTCTTTGACGAATTAGACAGATTCAACTTGTTGGTAATGAGCAATCATGATTCACAAATTAGTAATGACAATTAAATACCTGAGAATTAAATTTTGCCACTTAAAAGAAATTCGGAGTGCTTCACTGGGAGAAAAAAATACAAATTGTATTTGGGAAAGGGGTTTTATGAGCTTCGGGTCCTGAATTGCATTTTTTTTTGGCAAGAGAGATAGACAGACAGGAAGGGAGAGTAAGATGAGAAGCATCAACTCGCAGTTGTGGCTCCTTAGTTGTTCATTGATTGCTTCCTCATATGTGCCTTGACCAGGGGGCTCCAGCAGAGCGAGTGACCCCTTGCTCAAGCCAGTGACCGTGGCACAAGCCGGATGAGCCTGCACACAAGCCGACAATCTGTGGGTCTTGAACCTGGGTCCTCAGCATCCCAGGCCGATGCTCTGTCCACTGCGCCACCGCCTGGTCAGGCCCGAGTTGCATTCCGTGGACCTGTCTCTTCTCAAATACAAGGCCCTCCCTCCAAAACAGTGAAATGACCTCTGCTAGACAATAGCAGCACCTTCTGGTCCTTTAGCCATGACCCCTAAATATCTGAATTCTGGTCCTTTAGCCATGACCCCTAAATATCTGAATTCTGTTCCTTCTGTATCTTATGTCCTTAAGGAAATTCCAGCGACGTAAGACAAGTGCCAACCTCTGCTACGACCACCCCACCCCACTTCTCTCTCCCTTCCGGTGCCACCGTCCCGGATGCTAATCAGAGGATGCCCGACGGGGTCCTTGCTATGTAGGAGCTCAGAACTCTGACGGACACTTTCAAGCCGGGCCAACTCCAACAGGAAACACGCAATTCTCTCACACCAGAGGGACGCGTCAGCCAGAACCCCACCAACTGTGTCTTAACAGTTCTCTACTGTGGTGTGGACCCACGGTAAAGAACGTGTGTGTGTCTACTGTGATAAAGAACGTGTGTGTGTGAGTGAGTGAATGAGGGCGTGTTCGTGAGGATGCCTGAAGCCTGAGAGGCAGCCTGTGGTCTCAGGGAGTGACCGCTGCTGCTGCTGGACGGGGCTCGCTAAGAACAGCGGAGACCCGTTGTCCAGGCCGCGTTCTCCCCGAATGAGACCTGGACGCAGGGAAGGGGCGGCCGGGGCCTCTTCAGCACCGGGACACCGTCAGTGAGCCATTCTCCGTTCTCACCTGTCCCACTCGGGTGCCTAAGCGAGGTGAACGCCTCCCACCAACCAGAGGGTGGGTTTGAAGAGAGAACCGTCTTTGAAACCCATTACCAACAGAAGAGAAGGATATCGTGTCTCGGTCTTTCCTGTTTATGAATTATAGAAAAAAAAAAAAAAAAACGCATTCGAGAAATTAACTTCCGCAAGCATTTCTCACTGGTAAATCTCCCACTTGCTTGACCAAAGAAAAAATAATAAAATAAAAAAAAGCGTCCTTCTTGTAGCCTGACCTGTGTTCCTGGGAGAGGACTAAAGTGCATTTGCTCTCTCCGCAGAGCCTCATCGCCTCTGCCCGTCCTGGCCGGCTCCAGCTCAGCCCGTGCGACCACACGTCACTCAGATCTGCAGGGGGGACGGCGGGCGGAGAGAATGAGGAGAAGGTGACACGGAGCTCGTCTGCCTGCGCCGTTCCGGGGCTCCTGTCAGGAGACGGGCAGAGGCACCGCCCGCAGGGCAACGAGCCACCCTTCTCAGCACACGTGTGGCCGCAGACCGCCCTGTTTCTTCCTCCTCTTCTCTTCCTTTTTTATTCCTCTGTTGAAATAACGCCAAATGGCTTCGTGTCGCCTGAGTAGACATTATGTACTTACCAGGTTGGCTTGAAAACAGTTTGGGAATTAGCTCCCGATCCATCAGCAGGCAGCTGGGAAAGCGCAACTCCGGAAAGTTCTGTGAGCACCCCCCGCGGCCATCCGCAAACTCAGCTGTCCCCGCCCCAAAGGTCTGTGAGCATCCCCCATGGCCCTCCCCAAAGTCAGCTGTCCCCCCCCCAAAGGTCTGTGAGCATCCCCCATGGCCATCCCGAAGTCGAAGTCGGCTGTCCCGAAGTCGGCCGTTTCCCCGGCCAGGCTGAGTACTGGGGAGAGAGCGCGCTCAGAAATACCATGTCAACAGCTCAGACCCGGCACCAAGCCACCAGCCCAGGAGGAAAAGGCTGGTGGCTCTGTGTCCACTCCACAAGGAGCCATGTGTTCATTCACGCTCTCTTGCCTTCTGTTTTCTTAAACCCTCCCTGGGGGCTCTGGGAAAGGGCGGGGAATACGAAATGAGACTGACAGGCTTTCTACCCTCGGGAAGAGAGCAGACACAGATAGATGACACTATCTGAGAGGTAGTTCACACTTTAAGAAAAAAATGTTTAACTGAATTTATTGGGGTGACATTGGTTAATAAAGTTTCAGGAGCACAACTCTCTATATAATAGACCATCTGCTTATCGCATTGTGTGTTCACACACACACACACACACACACACCCGCCAAGGTCAAGTCTCCCTCCATCAAAACGATACGGTGCTTGTCTTTCTCTGTCTGGTGCTTTTCACTCAGCACGGTTTCCAGGTTCAGCCCTGCCATGACGGCTCAGTGCTGTTCCAGTGCGTGAATGTGCCACAGCCCCTCTGTCCACACGTCCGCTGATGGGCTTCTGGGCTGACTCTACATTAGGGGTCCCCAAACTATGGCCCGCGGGCCACATGCGGCCCCCTGAGGCCATTTATCCGGCCCTGCCGCACTTCCGGAAGGGGCACCTCTTTCATTGGTGGTCGGTGAGAGGAGCATAGTTCCTATTGAAATACTGGTCAGTTTGTTGATTTAAACTTACTTGTTCTTTATTTTAAATATTGTATTTGTCCCCATTTTGTTTTTTTACTTTAAAATAAGATATGTGCAGTGTGCATAGGGATTTGTTCATAGTTTTTTTTTTTATAGTCCTGCCCTCCAATGGTCTGAGGGACAGTGAACTGGCCCCCTGTGTAAAAAGTTTGGGGACCCCTGTTCTACATCTCGGCTGCTGTCAACAGCGCTGACGTGAACACCAGATGGGTGCATGCGTAGTCTTCTGAATCTGTGCTTCGGGGTTCTTTAGATACAGTCCCAGAAGTGGGATGGCTGGGTCACAAGGCAGGTCCATTTTTAATTCTTTGAGGTAATGCCGTCCTGTTCTCCACAGCAGCTGCACCAGTCCGCCTTCCCACCAGCAGTGCAGGAGGGCTCCCTTTTCTCCACCTCCTCCCTTGGTAGTCTTGCTGAAGAGAGCCATTCTGACAGGTGTGAGGGACAGCTCACTGTGCATGTAAAAGTGCTGTCTGAGGATGAACCAGCGTCCCCCAGAGAAGTACAGGGCGTCGGACAGAAGCTGGGGTCAGGAGAAGGAAGGGATGAGGTGGAATTTCCTTGTTCCTGGGTTTCGGACTTGACGCCAACGTGGAGTCGGTGGGGACGGGTGAACACAGGGCCCGAGGTGCGTTGGCAGGAAGGTAATTTTCGAGCGGGGTCAGTCAGGAAAGGGGTGAGTTCCAGGAGGAGATGGAGTTCCCGGCACCAAGCCGATGGCTGCATGGAGGTGACTCACAAAGTGCAATCCAGAGCAGACACGACTGAGGGTCAAGGAGACGCTCCTGAGAGGGAGAGAGACCAGAAGAGTGACCCTGGACACGACTGAGGGTCAAGGAGTGCCCTGAGAGGGACAGAGACCAGAAGAGTGACCTGGACACGACTGAGGGTCAAGGAGACGCTCCCGAGAGGGAGAGAGACCAGAAGAGTGACCCTGGACACGACTGAGGGTCAAGGAGATGCCCCTGAGAGGGACAGAGACCAGAAGAGTGACCCTGGACACGACTGAGGGTCAAGGAGATCTCCTGAGAGGGAGAGAGACCAGAAGAGTGACCCTGGACACGACTGAGGGTCAAGGAGATCTCCAAGAGGGAGAGAGACCAGAGAAGATTGACCCTGGACACGACTGAAGGTCAAGGAGATGCTCCCGAGAGGGAGAGAGACCAGAAGAGTGACCCTGGACACGACTGAGGGTCAAGGAGATGCTCCTGAGAGGGAGAGAGACCAGAAGAGTGACCCTGGACACGACTGAGGTCAACGAGACGCTCCTGAGAGGGAGAGAGACCAGAAGAGTGACCCTGGATTTCCAGGTTGTCTGGGATGGAAGTCTAGCCGCTAACGCCATATGCATTTCCTGGTGAGAAGCAGAAAAACTTGTGTTTTGAATTCTTAGAAAGTCTCCCAGATTGGAATGAGAAAAACGAGTTGTCCCTAAATTTCTTAGGCGACACCTGGAATGTGTGAGATTGTCCCTAAGCTGGGGAGTGACCTCTGTGCCTGAGGGACAGGCCGTCCAGCATCAGCCAGCCCGAACCTCTCAGCCTTGCTGGCGAGATTCTCTCATGGTCTGGTCTCCAAGGAGGAGCCCTAGAACCCCAGGAACTCCTGAAGGATCCCAAGACGGACTCTGGGCTCTGAACTCCCTTCGACGGGCAACCAGACACCTCGACCCGTCAACCTGCTGCACGGCAGCGCCCAGAAATTCCCTCACCCACGTTGCCCCCGGCGGCCCCGGCCGGTCAGCCAGCAGGACCTGGGAGGAGCCCCGGACACTCTGGCTACAGAAGGGGGACGCCATCGGGAATCCAGGGCCGGTGCCCATCCTCGCGGGCAAACTCCCCTGGTTCAGGGTGCCGCTCTCGAGTTCCACAGACTCAGTCCACTGGAGATGGCACACTCCTGCGTGGACACTGAGCACGTGGTGGTGTGTAGAGCAGGAACCAGGGGTGGAAGCTGCTGAGGAAACTCTCAGAAAAGGGAGAACGTCGCCCGGACCTCACCCGCTGGGCCCCGCCGGCACAAGCTCTCACGACACCCGTGCCGAGCCTCTCGCCACACTGAACCGGAGCCGGAGGAAGAGGAGCACAGGCCGCTGGTCGGGAACGTCCCGGAGCCGGAGGGAGAGAAGCACAGGCCGCTGGTCGGGAACGTCCCGGAGCCGGAGGGAGAGAAGGACAGGCCGCTGGTCGGGAACGTCCCGGAGCCGGAGGGAGAGAAGGACAGGCCGCTGGTCGGGAACGTCCCGGAGCCGGAGGGAGAGGAGTACAGGCCGCTGGTCGGGAACGTCCCGGAGCCGGAGCCGGAGGGAGAGAAGCACAGGCCGCTGGTCGGGAACATCCCGGAGCCGGAGCCGGAGGGAGAGGAGCACGGGCCGCTGGTCGGGAACGTCCCGGAGCCGGGGGGGGCGATGCGTCAGGGAAGTCACCCCGAGGTCAGGGGCTGCGAGAAGTCACCCGGCCCCTCCACGTGGAGACCAGGCTCTGGAAAGTGGGGAACCCACTCTGCTCCCGGGGGAACCCCACTCCGTCCCTGGGCAGGACCACCCAGCAGGCCTCTGTCCCCCTCATTCTGCTGGAACGCACTGTCACCCTCCACTGATTCCTGAGCCAGAACCAGACACAGAAAGACAATTGTCTTTGCCCTCCTGACTCCTGTCCCGTCCAGGGGCTCTCCCAGTAACAGCTGATGCACCTGTCTCAGGAATACCACCTGCAGGTGTGTGCTTCCCCGCTGGGGCTGGAGCGTGCCAAGGATGCCCGTGGGCCCCGGGTCTACAGACACTGGGCAGCGCTGCGCTCAGGCCAGCCGGCCGCACAGGCTCCTGAGCAACGCGAGGAAGAGAGGACCCCTAACCTGAGTAGGATCCGTCAGGGGAAGAGAGGAGAGAGGGAGGGGAGGGAGGAGAGGGGAGGGGAGGGAGGAGAGGGGGGGGGAGGGGAGGGGAGGAGAGGAGGGGAGGGGAGGGAGGGAGGGGAGGGGAGGGGAGGAGGAGAGAAGAGGGGAGGGGAGGGGAGGAGAGGAGGAGGGGAGGAGAGGAGGGAGGGGAGGGGAGGGGAGGAGGAGAGAAGAGGGGAGGAGAGGAGAGAAGAGAGGAGGGGAGGGGAGGGGAGGAGAAGAGAGAAGAGGGGAGAGGAGGGGAGGGGAGGGGAGAGAGGAGAGGAGAGGGAGGGAGGAAGGGGAGGGGAGGGGAGGGGAGGAGGATGGAGGAGAAGGGAGGGGGAGAGAGAGGAGGAGGGGAGGGGAGGGAGGGAGGAGGGAGGGAGGAGAGGGGAGGGGAGGGGAGGGGAGGGGAGAAGAAGTGAGGGAGAGGAGGGGAAGGAGGGGGAGGGGAGGGGAGGGGCGGGGAGAGGGGAGAGGGGGAGGGCAGGGGAGCGGAGGGGAAGTGAGGGGAGGAGAGGGGAGGGGAGGGGAGGGGAGAGGAGGGGAGGAGAGGAGAGGGGAGGGGAGGAGGGAGAGGGGAGGGGAGGGGAGGAGGGAGAGGGGAGGGGGGGGAGGGGGAGGGAGGGGAGGAGGTGAGGAGAGGGGAGGGGGGGGAGGGGAGAGGAGGGAGGAGAGGAGAGGAGAGGGGAGGGGAGAGGAGGGGAGGAGAGGAGGGGAGGGGAGGGGAGGGGAGGAGGAGAGAAGAGGGGAGGAGAGGAGAGAAGAGAGGAGGAGAGGGGAGGAGGAGGAGGAGGAAGAGAAGGGAGGAGAGGGGAGGGAGGGAGGGGAGGAGAGGAGGAAGAGGAGGAGAGGAGAGGAGGAGAGGAGACGGAAGGGGCGGGGAGGAGAGGAGAGGGGAGGGGAGGGGAGGGGAGGGGAGGAGAGGGGAGGGAGGAGAGGAGAGGGGAGGGGAGGAGGAGAGGGAGGGAGGGGAGGGAGGGGAGGAGGGAGGAGAGGGAGGGGAGGGGAGGGAGGGGAGGGAGGGAGGGGGGAGGGAGGAGAGGGGAGGAGAGGGCAGGGGAGGGGAGGAGAGGGAGGAGAGGGGAGGAGAGGGGAGGGGAGAGGAGGGGAGGGGAGGAGAGGGAGGAGAGGGGAGGAGAGGGCAGGTGAGGGGAGGGGAGGAGAGGAGAGGAGAGGAGAGTGCAGGCTGGGCAGGCAGGCTGACAGTCGTGCACACAACAGCAGGACGGCCTCAGAGTCATCAACAAGGGCTAATCCAGTTTCTGAAGAGACCCTGGAGAGAATCACTTGAATTAAAATGACTCAGAGTGTACAGCTTGAGAGTCTGAGCACACCGCCTGGATCAGGGCTGCTTTTATCAGAGGAACACCCTGCGTGGACCAGGAGGACGCACTCCTCTGGGGGCCACTGCTGTCATTCCGACAGGAGACCGGAGCGGAGTAATTACCGCGCTGATGAAGGTCGCCTCCTTGAGACAGGACGCCTGAGCCGTGCTCACACCCGGCGTCGGGGGGTGAGGCTCACAGGTTCCCTTCTCAGGGGGCTCCCTTCACGCTGGCCCCGTGGGAGTCCGAGCACCCTCACGCCGGGGCTGGGAATAAAGACTTGTCAGGTCCCCCCTCTGAGGAACGTGTCACCTCTGAGGAGTCCTGCGGGGAGGGACAGTCTAGCCGTGCGGTGGAACCGGGGTCCCCCGCGGCCGTCCCACGGCACCTGCTCCAGGCTGCCGGGCACCGAAGGTGGCTGCACCGACTTGCTTCTCCCCCACTCGCCCTGGAGAAATGTCTAAGCCCCCGGGGTCTTGCCAGACCACCTTCTGCCCTAGGACCCGCCCTCCCTTCTTTCCAACCGGGAACACAGTGCCCATGGCAAGTGGACCTTCTATGAGACCGGACCTCTCCGCACTGGCACGTCACCCAGGATACCCCGTGGTCACCGAGGTGCCTTCCCGTCCCCATCGGCGGTGCCACGCTGTCAAACAATGGGGTCTGGCCCCATCCCTCCTTCCCCTGGTTTCTTCTGAGACATGTGTTCCTTATCCCCCATTTCACGTGCAGACGCTCAAACATACTTATTGTCGTGCTGATCACATTGGTGTTTGCTGTATTTAAACGACAAAGAAATGTAAGCTAGTTGTAACAACTCCGAACTAGAGAGGAATAGAAAATAACAACAGTCCTCTCTTCTCCCCACCCTCAAAGTCCGGCCCCTTTTGGAAAGTCATGTTAGCTCTAACCTTCAGGATATTAAACATATGAACAGAATAGTTTAAATGTGAAGTATTTCAAGCATATAAAAAATTAACAATGATTAATTGACTTAAGGTATGTTCCGGGCCCAAATCATGGTCTGGCTTATGCTAAGTGCTATTAAACTTTTGTGAAAATAAATATGCCAATTTATTCACTGTTCAGATTTGAGATGTTAATTTTTTTATATTTGCATCAAATGGCTTTGGGCTTGCAAAGAAATAAAACATTATAGCTTCATTCACACTTCAGGCCCACAGGCTCTCCCCTCCCCCCTCCACCCCTCTCTGCAGAACCTGGGGGGGGGGGGAGCTCTCAGGAGAAACCGGTTCTCGGGAAGGAGACTCCACAGAAATCTCAGAATGTGATGCTCCGTGTGTGGCAGCCTCATGGATGGTTGGTAACTTCACTACGTAGGGGAAGAAAAGTAATGTTACTTCTACCCTCGTCAGTTCTTCTGGGTGATCTGATCATCGGGTCAACAGAAACTGTTGGGGACCGCAAGCCAACAGGGTCTTTGCGGTGCAGATTTCTGGGGGGCAGAGGTGTGGGGAGCTGGCAGTCAGCTGACAGTCCGCCAACCCCCCACCTCACTTGTTCTGTGAAGTTGCTAAAGGCTATTTAGCTTATGGATTGTTTATACTCATCCTGCCCGCCAGGTCCCTCAGAAAGACTGGAGGCAAGTTTCTTTTATCCTTTGTCCTATGAAGTTAAGATGTTATGTATGGTGGGGGTTTTCTGCACGTAGTGGAATTCTTGAGTTGCCTTGGACATGTGATCAGAGATCTCTTTGATTTGCTAATGGCCTCACTTTGCCCTATAAATAAAGCAAGAAGCCGGTGTGGAGCACTGGCTCTGTTCTTGCCATCAGCATTGCAGAGGCCTTCCCATCCCATCCATCGTTCCCACTCAGGACCTGGAATTAGCAGCCGCGCTGGTTCGTGGCAAGAAACCATGAACAGGAGATCATACCCAGGTCTACTGCGCACGTGCACATGGGGGTTCCACGAGAACTGGGCCCGCAGTGGGGTCTAGAGGCTGTCTGAGCTCAGAGGAGGGGCAGGTGTGGTCAGAACTTCCCAGGGAAGGAGGGCAGTTCACAGGCTCAGGACAGGAGCAGATACCGGGTACACAGCCTGGCTGGGCCAGCAGAACCGGTGGGACACGAGGGGAGGGGCTCTACAGGCCCCCCCACGCCCCGTCTGGCCCCGAGAAAGGCACGGTGGCCGGTCCCTTCCTTCAGAGCTCTCCCTACCTGAATTCCCGCGGGCAGGAAGGGGAAGGACTCCTCTTGACTTTTCTTTCTTAAAGTAACCAGCTGACAATAACCAATATCCCCAAAGGCACAGTTTGGGGTGGCCAACCCTTACCCCCGCCCCAATGCTCATGCCCATGTCTGCAGTCCAGCATACACGGCTGTTCTGTGTATTTTTTTAAAATGTAGAAAACTGGCCTCGTACCGAACACGTTATTTTGTGATTTGTGTTTTCCCTCATTACGCCCGTGGGGTTTATTCCTGTGAATTCAGGCCACGCTCGCCTCTTGCTTTTCCTCTGTGCACATTTGCACGCCCAGCCCGTGGTCTGTCGGCCCGACACCTTTCCCGGGCAGGCGGCCGGCTGTGTCCCTTACTCCGTGACGCCGAGGCGGAGACGGGATTCCTACTCGTGCTCCCGGGACACATAAGCAAGAGCTGTTTCAGGACAGGGACTGACACATACACCTCCCCAGTGGCAGCACGTGTGTCACGTGTCAGGGAAACACCCCCCCCCCCCCGTATGTCTCCTGGCGTAGGGTCATTTTCGGCTGGTTATTTTATTTTATTTTTTTTTGGCAAACAGCGACATGGGAGCAGCTCTGGAAACCAAGTAGGAGTTCCCCTTTGTAAAGGGGACACTGTGTTTGTAAAGAAAACATCCACTTCGGAGGGTGCCTCCCCCTCCCACGCCCCCGCCCGCCCACCAGACGGAGGGAGATGCCCTACCTTTAGAAACGCTCATCAGCGGAGAAGGCTGGGACCCCAAGACTCAAATCTGCACAACCACCTTGCTCCTGTTCACTGCGCCTCCCCGGGAACCTCTCACAACTCGTCCTCCCCACCCCCAGCAGCTGTTTTGTCTCTCGCTGAGGATGACCTGCGGGCGGCGACTTCAGCCTCCTGGGGGAGTCAGGGTTCCGGGTCTCCCCCACAATACAGGACGTTACCTCATTTTCAATTGCTCTTCTCCTGCTGATCTGTCTCATGGTGATTCGATGGAACGAGCTGGGAGAACTTAGAAGGGTGAAGAAGAAACTTCTCTTCTCAACAAAATACACTTTCAAATTTACTAGGTATTATCAAATTATTTCCTGAATTATCCACGCCAGCCGCCACCTTCCCAGGCAAAGCCTGAACATCTCCCTCTTCCCCACACGCTCGCTCACGGGGGACGTGACCAGAGGACGTCTGGATTCTCGCCAAGCTGGGCATGAAGTGGTGTCTCATTATAATTTCAGTGAGGCTGCCGTGAATAATATCGTTGAGGAAATCCGTCTCTTGATACATTGATGGGTCGTTGGCTTTGGCTTTTCATGAACTACACTTTGTTTATTTTCCCATTGGGTCATTTTTCTTATTGTTTTCTTCACTATTGACGCTTGACATAAATTATTTCTTGGTTATTAACATTATAAATATCTCCTCTGGTATGCAGCGTATAACTCTTGCTCTGTTTACGGCATCTTTCATCTTAACGTAGTCAAAATTCTCATCTTTTCGATGTTGACTCTTCTCTGCCTGTTGTAAATAAGTTCCTAAGATTCCCTTTGGAACATTTTAAGGCTTTGCCTTTTGACTTTTAAGCCTGTAATCTGTCCGGAATTTATATTTGTGTCCTGGTAGCAGAAGGTTGCAACTTTTTCTTTTTCCAAATGAATAAACGATGATTCCAGCATCATTGACTCTTTTGAAACTTCTTTTTTTTTTTTTTTTTTTTTCATTTTTCTGAAGCTGGAAACAGGGAGAGACAGTCAGACAGACTCCCGCATGCGCCCGACCGGGATCCACCCGGCACGCCCACCAGGGGCGACGCTCTGCCCACCAGGGGGCGATGCTCTGCCCCTCCGGGGCGTCACCATATTGCGACCAGAGCCACTCTAGCGCCTGGGGCAGAGGCCAAGGAACCATCCCCAGCGCCCGGGCCATCTTTGCTCCAATGGAGCCTCGGCTGCGGGAGGGGAAGAGAGAGACAGAGAGGAAAGCGCGGCGGAGGGGTGGAGAAGCAAATGGGCGCTTCTCCTGTGTGCCCTGGCCGGGAATCGAACCCGGGTCCTCCGCACGCTAGGCCCTTTTTTTTTTTTTAAAGTTAGAGCTGAGCTACCCCATGTGTTCACCACGTTTGCGGGGCTCCCTGCTGGACTCGTCCGGTCTACCTCTCAGTCCTTCTCTTTCACTTTCCTCCACTATCAGCACCGTCTTTTAATCACGAGGCGTTCTTTTGAGAATTGTTAGCTAGTTTGCATGCTGCCAAGACTTCCCTATTTAAGATCTTTCTGTTTTATTTTTTGTTTGTTTCTAGCAAAGCAGCTGTTTATAGCGGGTCCACCTTTTGGCAAAACAGGATCCTCCTCCACCCCACGCTCCCATGTTCTGTTTGCGGGGAAGAATCTGTTGGGAACGGAACCCCGAGAACGTCAGCCCATTTGTGCCTCACTGTCAGGGTAGCTGAGGGGTTTCACGCTCATTCCCGGAGAAGAAGTGACAAGCAGGTCTCCCAGCAGCAGAACCAGGACGTGGTCTGGTCTCCGAGGGAAGAGAAGGGATAAGGAAAACATCTGAAACAAGAAGTTATCGGTCAGAACCTCCCGTTGCCTCCGAATCTTCCACCACCGTTAGACGATGTCTATTCCCAGAGCGGGAAAAGGACTGGGAATGAAGCCGTGGACGCCACACCGAGCCACGGGCATCTCTCGGGACAAGTGGCGCAAGCGTCACGAGACCAGGGGCAAGAGAAAGCCCCGCCACGCAAGCAGGAATGTGAGCCGGGAGCGCCCGCAGTCAACACAGAGGTCGGCCCCGCCACACGCACACGGTCCAGTCGTCGCACGCGGGAGGCAGGAAGCGGCCCTGAGCCCTGAGCCCGAGTCCGGATGCGGCAGCTTCTCCTGGGTCCCGGGGTGCTGTCCGCGCAACGCTAGGATTGCTGAGGTTGTCCGCAACGTGTCCAACAGCGAACTGGCCCGCATGGAGACCCCAGGGAAGAACTGCAGCGTGCTCACTGACAGCACCCCAGAAAGGGAAGTAAAAGACAAATCCTCCTCTCTCCTAGCTGAGCTCACGGAATAAAGTCGTGCATTCTTTAAAATTAAAACAATAAATAAATAAAGGAGGAGGGTTGGGTAAAAAGGTGCAGCAGTCTGGGATTAGAGGCAGGAGGGAATGGGGGTGGGGGAGGTAGGAGAGGGAACAGGGGGGACAGATGGTGATGGAAGGAGACTTGACCTTGGGGTGGTGAATACACAGAACCCCAATATACATCTGGTATACAGATGATGTGTTATAGAATTGTGCACTGGAATCCTAGGTATATAATGTCAATAACCAATGCCACCCAAATAAATTCAGTTAAAATTGTTTCAGAGGAATTCTGTGAAGAGGAACCTGTCAGAGTGAGTGGTCTGATCATCAATGCTGCCCCGGGCAGGTCTGGGTGGGCAGTCATGCCCCGGGCCTGTACCTCACTTCTTCAGCGAAAGGGTTATTTTTGCCTTCAGCAAGCTCTGTCCACTCTCTGGGCTCCTCCAGGTTAACAGGCCTTTGAAGCACTCCCTTGCAGACCCCTCAAGCAAACACGCCCTCCAGAGAGCTCACAGTCTTATGAGCTCTCCTGCCATGGCCTCCTCACTCCGCTTTCCCCACCTCCTCGGCCTTTCCTGCGCGCCCTCCCTGACTCCAAACGCACGGAAGACTGCGAGCTAGCATTCAGGAAGCCTCTGTCTCCGTCTGCGGGGGTCCTGTTGCCTGGCATGTCATCAGCTGGGCTCCAATAAATTTTTATCAACATCTCTCCACGTGTGGGCATTCCTCCACGTCAACAAAGGGACGGTTGTTTATTGGCGGGACCCCAGAGAAGGGCGAGGGCACCCCAACTTCTCTTAGCCATCTTCCCGGGTGGTGGTGGGGGCGGTCAGTGACCGGCAGCCATGAAGGAAGTATCAGGTGACCTTGGCGTTGGCGAGGGAGCCCGCAGCAGAGCCTGTGGGGGCACAATGTCCCCACTCCCTTCTTCCCCAGGGAGGCACAGGGGTACAAGAGCGGCGGAGATGGCTTCGTGCCAGCGCTCATAAAGGGTCCCGAGTCCCCGGAACTGACTCCCCGTGTGCCCCGGAACAGCAGGGGAATGAATAGTGAAGAACTTAGAAAGCCCAACGGATTTCCCTAGGACCTCTCTGCCACAAGGCTTCTGCCCTAGGCACCTGTGTCCAACACAGAGAAACCAAAAATGTGGGGTTTTTTTTGGGAGGGGGATGGGCGGGGATACACCACCCAGTGTTCCCCCCAGCAACACAAACAAGAGGATTCTACACTTTGCCTACGTCGGGATGGCCTCAAGGTCTCAGCCGCTAGTAGTGGTTATTTTTCTGTGGCTGTTGAATGGTTGTGGGACGGAGGTGGACGCAGAAATTAACTTCAGGCCACCGTGGACCCTGCATCTCCCACTGCTTTCCTCCTCGCGAGTTTAATTAAATTATTTTATGTGTGAATATATTTTCTTAATGACTCACTTCCCAAAAGACTGAAAGCGACTTGCGAGGAAGGATGAAGGCTGCCCCGCCCCCCCCACAGTCCCCCTTAAACCGAGTGGAGCGCCCGGGACGCAGGTAAATGATCGTTGAGTGAATGGACAAACACAGCCGAGGTCCACACCAACATCAGGCTGATACCTAGCGATACTAGGAAGGGCCCTAGTGTGGGGTTTAGGTATTCTGGGGGGTAATCCTGGTCTATTCACTGATCCCGTGTGACCCGGACAAGTCCTGAACTTTCCAGAGCCTTCTTCACTGTAAAAGGAAAGGATTAGATTCATCAATGACTGCGGGGGGGGGGGGGGTTCTAGGGCAGGAGAAAGAGTGTGAGATGAACTCTTTGCCTCTCACCTCTAACTCAGAAAGAACAAGAGTCATTTACTTTAACTCATATGAGGCTTAACATTTGAAGAGTGTGTCTGTGGTTTGCACACCCAGGCACACGCTCATGCACACACACACACACAATCGGAGAGACTACCTCCAAGTTTCTCTCCACCTGACAGGACGAATGTGCGTGTCTAGAACCAGCAAAGATGGCACGGTGCCTCCCCTCCCTCTTCCTTCTGTAGTAAGTGGTTATGAATCTAGATTGTTCAGAATCTTACCTTTCTTGACCAAGAATATGTAGGAAAAGAGTTCTGAGGAACTGGGACAGTCGGCCAGTTCTCCCTCTAGAGACCTCATGTATAAATTCTAACAGACATTCTCCAGAGCGTTGGATGTGTATCTGTATGTGGCAGGTGGATATTTATTTTTTTTGTAAGCACTTAACATGTACCAGATAGCTCACTGAGAAGTTTAAAAAAACTAATAAAATACAGCAATGCTATAAAAGTAGACACAACTGTTATACCTTAGCCCTGGCCGGTTAGCTCACCAGTAGAGTGTCAGCCTGGTGTGTGGAAGTCCCGGGTTTGATTCCCAGTCAGGGCACACAGGAGAAGCGCCCATCTGCTTCTCCACCCTTTGCCCTATCCCTCCTCTCTGTCTCTCTCTTCCCCTCCTGCAGCCAAGGCTCCATTGGAGCAAAGTTGGCCCAGGCGCTGAGGATGGCTCCATGGCCTCTGCCTCAGGTGCTAGAATGGCTCTGGTTGCAATGGAGCAACGCCCCAGATGAGCAGAGCATCGCCCCCTGGTGGGCATGCCGGGTGGATCCCGGTTGGGCGCATGAGGGAGTCTGTCTGCCTGCTTCCCTGCTTCTCACTTCAGAAAAATACCCCCCCCCCAAATAATAATAATAAAAAGAACTTGGCATTTCGGAGAACAGAAACAATGGAGAAACTGAGGCACAGAGAGTTGACCTAGTTTTTTCTGCCACACCAGGAGTATATGGAGAGTCCACCATGGCTTGCTTCCTTCAGAAATGTGCTGAACAGACAGCACCAGGAAAACAGACCAGAAAGCCTCTCAGGAGAAAAACGCGGAATGGTTTTGGTTACATTGTGAAAGTATGTAACATCCTGAACTGACACACCGGGGAGCTTTCCAGCAGGATGATCCAGCAGCAATCAGGGGCCCTTTTCTTGTTTATATTAAGAGAAGCCTGGTGATCACCCCCCTTCCTACCAGCTTCACAGCCTCTAGTGAGATGGGGCGCCTCCAGGCAAGGACAGGTAATTGGAACTGCAAATTGATAACAATTAGATCTTTTGAACTTGAACAGTGCAGGCCGTGCCTGTAATTGACAACGGGGCAGGCGGAAATTGATGGCGATAATTCTGAAGGAGGCAGTGAACACAAAGGCAGAAGGCTTAGGCTGTGTCTGTGTGCATGACAACCAGGCACAGGTTAGTCTAGAAAACAGGGCTATCAAGTTGTGTATAAGCTACAGACTTATGAGTTTAATTCTTTTATTTTTTTTAACCGAGAGAGACTGACAGACAGACAGGAAAGAAAGAGATGAAAAACATCAATTCTTCATTGCAGTACCTTAGTTGTTCATTGATTGCTTTCTCATATGTGCCTTGACCAGGGGGCTCCAGCCCAGCCAGTGATCCTTGCTTAAGCCAGCGACCTTGGGCACAAGTCAGTGACCATGAGGTCATGTCCACGATCCCACACTCAAGCCAGGGGCTCTGCACTCAAGCCAGCGACCTTGGGCTCAAACCAGCAACCATGAAGTCATGTGCATGATCCCACACTCAAGCCAGGGGCCCTATACTCAAGCCAGCGACATTGGGCACAAGTCAGTGACCATGAGGTCATGTCCATGATCCCACACTCAGGCCAGTTACCTCGTACTCAAGCTGGCAACCTCGGGGATACCAACCTGGGTCCACTGCACCCAGGGGATGAGGCATGTGGCACGGCATACTGCCTGTAGGATGGCACCGACTGACCCTTGTTTTGACGAGGTCTCAGAACTACGTAACTTTCACCAGGAAAATTTCTATAACACTGGGCCTCGGGCCACAGTTTTCAGCCCTTGTTCCCACAATTCTTTTGTGTTTTCAGGCCCGTATCAAATTTTTAGTCCCCAGACATGAGCAATGCCACACCGAGCGGTTGTGGAATTGGCTCTTGATCACAAAGCAGTGGGCCTGACCTGTAGTGGCGCAGCGGATAAAGCGTCGACCTGGAATGCTGAGGTTGCTGGTTCAAAACCCTGGGCTTGCCTGGTTAAGGCACATATGGGAGTTCATGCTTCCAGCTCCTCCCTTCTCTCCCTCTCTCCCCCTCTCTCTCTTTCCCTCTCTCCCCCCCTAAAATGAATAAATAAAGTCTTTAAAAAAAAACAAAACAAT
>NC_089512.1:2257467-2263031 GCF_036850995.1 Saccopteryx leptura | reverse complement strand
TACCCCATCACCAAGCGGGTGGCAAACTCTTCTAGACGCTAATGCTTCGTCCCCTGAAATATGATGAAAACCGTCAACAGTTTTGTGCTTTTTTTCCAAATAGATATTTTAAAAGTATCTAGGTCGTAATTAAGTCCCTTCCCTCTTAAATCCTAATGATTTGTTTGTAAAGCACCTGTTGGGGACTATACTACCTATGGATTCCTGTATTGTGTTATCCAGTGCCGCAGTCTTTTTCTGTTGTGGGGTGCCTGGAAAAAGATACTGAGCTCCCCACCCCTGAAGGCATTCTACAGTACTTGGTGAAATCTCTGCAGAGGAAACATCACATCGAATGAAGAATTTAACCCATTGACATTTAATAGGACTTATCACCCTCAAGATGATGACACACTCTACTGTCCATGTGTCAAGGTGGTATTTTTTCTGGGGGAAGGAGTAAGTGTTACCAGGCTCGGCAGGAGCTTTGTGATGGTTTTCTGACCCCTAAAAGACTTCGTTCTGTTTGAGCCTGTCTCGCTGTGTCCCTAGCTTTCCTGTGTGAGTCTGAGACTCTCACTGGAACCAGCTCGGGGCTGCTGGGATGCAAACCTGGGGCCCCTCTGAGCTGCACTGCACTCCGCCAGCGTGCCTCCATTATCATAATGTTTTTGATTGATGATGGACACATTTAATAGGAGTTAGAGCCATTGATTTCACTGGCAAATAATCATTCATGTTATTGACTGGGTGGCTCATGTGTTCCAACCATTATCCTTGGGAAAATGAACCGCGCTGATAGTTACCTGTCAGCGCAAGAACGTGGAGGTTTTAATCTGTAAAACACCACCTAACACATCTTACAATAATCACCCAGGGTAGCAGTTCTTCAGGTAGAAACTCTCAGAAATGAATTTGAAAGAAAATGAGTCATGAGGCCTTTTTTGCATAAACACAGATCGCTCCGTGTGCGGCATCTCGGAAAACATGGCAATTTACAGCTTTGTTTTTTAAGATCACAGAAAGCAATGAGTAAGAAATTGTTTCTCAGAATGGTCCATAACCATTGTTCCCACTTTAATTTTCCCCGGTAATGAGTAACATAACTTTTAATCACAGAGTTTCTAGCCAGCCCTATTGACAAGCATGCCCCCTCTGCCTTCAGTTCTTCAGAGCAGAGAGCGGGCTGTTCTGTTGCTAACAAGGGAGCCAGAGCAATAGGACAGATCAAAACACACACACACAGAAGGGGGGACAGAGCTAAATGCCGAAACTAAGGTGATGGGTTTGCGGTGTGAACCTCTGATCTGAGGCCCCACGGAGCAGAGTCACCGGTGAGGGGAGGAAGGGCGGGTCTCTGTGGAGTGGGCTTCAGAGTTGGTGAGCAGGGGTGCACCAGGGACAGTCACCAGTCCAGTAACCCCGCTCCCCTCTGGCCTCCGTGAGGTGACAGTTCTCGGCAGAGTAAGAGGAAGCTCTGACTACATTCTCGAGTGATGTACTCTTTTTAAACGATGGGCTATTACAAGATAGCATGGGTCTGTCCCTAGTGAACCACTGCAAAGTTCATGTCACCATGTCCTGGCATCAAAGCGTCAGTCCGGCTGTGAAGCTCAGATGGGCCAATGTGCCTCCTCTCTGCGAACAGAAGCTGAAGGGAGGCCCCTCGGGAGGCCCCTCGGGAGGCGACCAAGTAAAACCAGCCTGTGCTGGAGAGACCGGCCTCTGTTCTAGGTGGATCTGAGGAGTACAGAGGGGTGACCAGGGACTGTTTGCCAGAGATGGCACTTGTCTTAAGGCCTGCGTGGTGGCGGCCATGCTGAATGTGTGGGTGCACAGCCACATGGACCAGCACCTTTATGATCTCACAAAAAGCATGAGAAGCATGCTTCAGAACTCACGGCAGAAGAAGGAACAGGAGAGAGGAGCGAGGTTAACCTGTCCCTGAAAACCAAGCTCTCCGTCTCGAGAGAAGTGCATCTTCCTCCGCTGACGAGGCTGCAGGTGGCTGCGAGGCCTTGGGAGGCGTGTAACAACTGCCCTGTCCAGGACTCTGCACAGCCACAGCCGGTGCTTCATGTGACTTCCCAAGGAAAATGGCCCCGGGGTCCACACGTCAAAGCGTGGAGCCCTGTGACTTGCTTACCCTGCTCTCTGGTCAGCGAGCCTCAGCCTCGTGTCCTCGGTCCCCGTGTCCCCTGTGCATCCCCTGTAGCACACTTTCCCCTGACACAGTCGCTGCTCTCTGAGCCCCCGTCCGGGCGTCATGTCTCCTGCCTGGCAAGCTCCCTCCCTGGCCGGCTCCTCCTGTTCGTCTCCTGCGGCTGCCCCGCCCGCTCAGGGGGCTCAGGACACCACGGCTCCCGTCCTGTAGTTCTGGGGCTCAGAGGTCTGCCGGGGCCTCACAGGACCACAGTCTGCTGTCTGGGCTTCATTCTGTTCTGGAGTTTCCAGGGTACAATCCATCGTCTCTACTTTTCCAGTTCCTGGAAGCCACCGGGGTCCTCAGCCCACGACCCGGTCCAGCGTCAGAACCGGCAGTGAGGGGTGAGTGGGTCCTCAGCCCGTGACCCGGTCCAGCGTCAGAACCGGCAGTGAGGGGTGAGGGGGTCACGGAGCCTAACCCCACACAGTCTTCTGCTCCCTCCTCCACACTGATGGGCCTCAGTGATGGTGTCGGCTGTCTGGAGAAGCTGGGATAACCGCTGGGCCTTGAGGTCAGTGGCTCAGCAGCCTTGATTCTGTCTGCAGCCTTGACATTCCCAGTGTCACACCCATATTCATGGTGACCGCCATTCCTCTGCCTCGTGCACAGTCCAGGGGTTCACTCCACGATTCCTCCAGTTCCCCTCCACCCAGCGCTGGTGCTGCACCCCGGGACTGCGCGATGGCCCTGCCCACCTCTGTCTGGCGGCCTGGGGAAGGTGTGGGGACAGCTGCCCAGCCTCCTCTGACTCTGAGTGTACCGGTAATGCTGATCACTTCCTCGGGTAGATTTCCACGTTCTCACTATCCAGAAAGAAGTAACAACAATTAGTGACAGTGGGCAGCGTGCTAGGCTCTGTACTTACATTTACTCATTTGCATCTGTTCACAACGCCATGATGAATTAGGAGCGTGGGTCCAGGCCTGCCCAGCCATAGAAGCTGCTGGTTTAACCGTGTGCTGCGCGGAAGGACACGCCCCACGGCGACAGGGCTGCCCTTCCATCCTGATCCCCAGCCCTGACTGTCCAGTCTCAGATGTTTCCTCTCCAACACACGGAACTATTTTGTCCGAGAAATGTGTCAAGAAATCCCTGAACGTTCAAGAGCGGACATACAGAAATGGGGACTTAATCTGACCCAGAGTATTTCTGCTGAGAAAAACAATGTTAGAACATTACATCACTGGGGTTCATGGAACGGGCAAGGAGGGAAAGAGATAGATCTAAAAACAGTTCTGCAATTACTTTGAGTATGCCGAAGAATTATTATCTTCTTAACAACAGTCTTATGCAAATTATTTTAATTATATCTTTTCTAAGTTGCGGAATTTGTCTAACATGCACAAGACCACAGAACTTCATTGAGGAGTCAAATTCAGTGTAAATATTAGATTTAAAATTTTTCATAGCACAATTAATTTTTGTCAACACTCATTTGCACGTAGAAAGAAGCCATTCTCCTTGGCTGGTTCTGCTCTGTTTCTCCAGAGCGAAAACAAAACACGAGTGTTCTATTTTTACCCTGAGGCATCGGAGTGTAGATTCCTAGACTGTCACAAACCTGGAAACCAGGAGGGAGGGTTGCCTGCTGGTCTTTCTTTCCTTAGCAGAAAAGGAATTGTGGGGATTGTTAAAATGTGGGTGTTGTTTTAGGTTTGCTAGGAGAAACAAAAGGCGGCAGTCAGGGTGTCCTGACACTTAGTGTGACTACTCGGCTCGAGACGGTGAAGTGGCAGGGACAGACCCGCGGTCTCGGGTACAGAAGATGCAGGGCGTGAGGAGACTTGAGCTGAATCTAACAGTGATACAACCTCAGGAAAAGAAGCAAACTCCGGAAAGGTCCGTGCAAGCCTTTCCTTCTCTGGATGGATGGATGGATACTCTGCTTCTCATGCAGTCACACATTTAAATGTGTTCACTGAGTGTCCACTGTGCACCAGTCACTATGCGAAGAGTGTGGAACTTAACGGGAATTTTTAGATTTATTTATTTAGTGAAAGGCAGGGAGGCAGAGAGACAGACTCCCGCATGCGCCCGACCAGGATCCACCCGGCATGCCCACCAGGGGGCGATGCTTTGCCCATCTGGGGTGTTGCTCTGTTGCAACCAGAGCCATTCTAGCACCTGAGGTGGAGGCCATGGAGCCATCCTCAGCGCCCGGGCCAACTTTGCTCCAATGGAGCCTTGGCTGCGGGAGGGGAAGAGAGAGACAGAGAGGAAGGAGAGGGGGAGGGGTGGAGAAGCAGATGGGCGCTTCTCCTGTGTGCCCTGGCTGGGAATCGAACCCAGGACTTCTGCACGCTGGGCCGACGCTCTACCACTAAACCAACCGGCCAAGTCTTAAAGGGGATTTTTAAATGAGAACAGAAACTCGACCATTATGAGGGATTTGTTCTAGTCAATTGGTAGAGAAAATAAAATAAACATATAAAGCATGCCTTAGAATATGTTGGATGTAGTAAGTGCCAAGAGGGAAAAGAATGTTCAGAAATGGAAAAGTTGTGTCTGCTTCAGCCAGTGGATGGGGGGGGGGGGCTGGAGAGGTCTTCCCAGAGGCAGTACCTGAGCAGAGACACGGGGTCAGGAGCACGGCATCTGACCCAGCGGGCAGCAGGAAGTGCAGTAGAGATGCGTGTGAGGGGGGCACCTGAGGTCCCTGGGGAGACTCACAGCCGACGCTGGTGGTGGGAAATTCACATTGGAGAGTTCAGGGAGGAAAGAAGGGAGACCATCCGGAAAGTTCCACTAGCGAGCCAGGACAACAAACTCACCTTTAGGCCCCAAGAATCGGGGTGTGGATAGAAAAGAACCATGACTGGATGCGGCTTCCGGGGAAGCAGCCCCCGGAGGCACAAGGGCGGGCTCACTGTGAGTGAGGGACAACGAGCCGTTATTCCCGGGACACTGCAGATATGGGAGACCGTGGTCATGGTTCCTCGTAAGGTTTCAGCAGCTAGACTAGGTGGAAGGTGTGGTCAGTGGGGGAGCACATTAGGGAAGGAGACCCTGGTGGAAGTGCTCTGATCTAACTCGCACAAAGAGCTCTCTAAGGGCCACAATAAAAAACAACAACAACAACAAATGACCTGATTTAAAAAACTGGATGAAGACCTCCCCCTCATCGGAGAAGGCATGCACATGGAAACGAGCCAATGCAAAGGGCTCCTCATGGAACCTCGTCAGGGAAATGCAGATCAATCAACAATGGGAGTCCACGGCACAGCGGGGAGAACGGCCCACACCCAGACAGGGACAACACCGATGCAACGGCCACTTTGGAAGCCAGCTGGGCCACACGTTACAGAACTACACACACTGCCACCGTGGAGACCAGCAACGGCACACACCCTAGTATTTACTCAAAAGAGTTAAAAAAGGT